>NC_092236.1:19219517-19232017 GCF_036320965.1 Panulirus ornatus | reverse complement strand
AAAGTCTCTCTCTCGCGCGCCTATCAATTAACGCATAATCCAATAACGCTCTCTGGCCATTTCTTTTACTTACATATTTATACATAATTATGTATATCTCTCTTTTTAAACCAGGTATTCCCAGTGACCAGTCCTTTTTCAGCACACAAATCTACAAGCTCTTCACCAGCTCCATTTACAACACTGAACACCCCATGTACACCAATTATAACCTCAACTGCCACATTACTCACCTTTGCATTCAAATCACCCATCACTAGAACCCAGTCTCGTGCATCAAAGCTGTTAACCCACTCACTCATCTGCTCCCAAAACACTTGCCTCTCATGATCTTTCTTCTCATGACCAGGCGCATAGGCACCAATAATCACCCATTTCTCTCCATCCACTTTCAGTTTTACCCATATCAATCTAGAGTTAACTTTCTTACACTCTATCTCATACTAACACAACTCCTGTTTCAGGAGTAGTGCTACTCCTTTCTTTGCTCTTGTCCTCTCACCAACCCCTGACTTTACTCCCAAGACATTCACAGACCACTCTTTCCCTTTACCCTTGAGCTTCGTTTCACTCAGAGCCAAAACATCCAGGTTCTTTCCTCAAACATGCTACCTATCTCTCCTTTTTTCTCATCTTGGTTACATCCACTCACATTTAGACACCCCAATCTGAGCCTTCGAGGAGGATGAGCACTCCTCGCATGACTCCTACTTCTGTTTCCCCTTTTAGAAAGTTAAAGTACAAGGAGGGGAGGGTTTTTAGCCCCCCGCTCCCGTCCCCTTTAGTCGCCTTCTACGACACGCGGGGAATGCGTGGGAAGTATTCTTTCTTCCCTATATATATATATATATATATATATATATATATATATATATATATATATATATATATATATTCCTATGAGTCCACGGGGAAAATGAAACACGGTAAGTTCCCAAGTGCACTTTCGTGTTATAATCACATCATCAGGGGAGACACAAGAGAGAAATATAACAGTCATTTGATGTGCATCGAAGAGACGAAGCTAGGACGCCATTTGTTAAACATGCTATTGTACAAGGCAGACATCAAGCGTTCATTATCTTATCATTTTACAAATTTTATCAACAATAAAGTTTTCTGATATGTATAGACCGTCATTATTATTAAGATTATAATTCTTTGTGTATTTAATAATAGAAGATTCAATGATATTTCTCATGGTGAAAGAGTTAGAGTTAATAACTGAGATGGCATTACTCCAGTCAATACAATGATCATAGTTTTTAACGTGATTAAACAAGGCATTTGATCTTGTCCCGTTCTTATACCATATTTATGTTGCTTTATTTATATCAACTGACTGTTATATTTCTTCTCTCTTGTGTCTCCCCTGATGATGTGATTATTACACGAAAGTGCACTTGGGAACTGATCGTGTTTCATTTTCCCCGTGGACTCATAGGAATATGCTTGATCAAGCGCAAAATTGTGATGTTATTCCATGTGTGGCGAGGTGGCGATGGGAATGAATAAAGGCAGTGTGAATTGTGTGCATGTGTATATATGTATGTGTCTGTGTGTGTATATATATGTGTACATTGAGATGTATGGGTATGTATATTTGCGTGTGTGGACGTGTATGTATATACATGTGTATGGGGTGGGTTGGGCCATTTCTTTCGTCTGTTTCCTTGCGCTACCTTGCAAACGCGGGAGACAGCGACAAAGCAAAATAAATGAATAAATATATATATATATATATATATATATATATATATATATATATATATATATATATAGTATCTGTGTGTGTGTGTGTGTGTGTGTGTACATTGATAACATGACTGTGTCATGATTTATGCAATAAAGTAATCATAACAAACAACTGTGAGATACAGTGAGAAATATTTATTTGCTGAGGTAATGAGAAACTTGACTGTGTTGCAAATCGAAGATTATTAAACTAGAAATGCTACCATCAGGAAATCATGCGCGAGTGATGGAAATGTTAATCTTTCGCCGATGTAAAAATAGTGCTGCCAGGAACTGCATCCTGAATTATCAACAGGTATGTCCCTGATAAAGTAATTAAACATCATGACGAGCTTTGATCTGCATTACATAATTCCTGCAGGTAAGAACGTTAATAGCAATGGCTGCAGGTAACACAAACCAATTACTGCCCCGCTAAAAATGAGAACATTTTGGAGAGCTCAGGAAAGATTACCTTTTGCTGTAATTCTGGCAAATTTTCAACGTGTAAATTGTTTTAACTCGTCTCACCTGTTTGTTTCCCATCATTCTTCCTCTGACGCCGCCCCACTCTCTCTCTCTCTCTCTCTCTCTCTCTCTCTCTCTCTCTCTCTCTCTCTCTCTCTCTCTCTCTCCCTCTTTTTAACCATTTTCCTTTCCATGTTTTCGCTCTTTCAGTCCATCCGTGCCTCTTCTAGTACCTACTTCCCCTGTTCTCTCCTATCCCTCTCCAGCCATTTTTCTTGATACCCATTTTCCTTTCCACATCCACTTTCCTCTCACCTTGTTCTCCCCCCCCCCCCCCCGCCCTCCCTCCTTTAGCACCCTTTACCATTTCTCCCTCTAACACTGTTCATCACATGCCTCGACTTCCTCCATCCCTCCACCACTATTCGTCACACACCTCCCTCCCCATCCACCTTTTTTTCCTCTTTAATCAGTTGGTTCAAAAAGGGTGTTTGTGGGGTGGGGAAGAAGGGAAGGCATCGACAGGGCACAGTCGAGGGAGAGGAGACAGTACAGCACAGTACAGGACAGGTTGAAGATATAGGTTCCGCTGAAGTGCATGGGTGGTTTACTGGATACTTATTTTTGGTGCCTTATTTACATACCCCGGGCACAGTGTGTGTGTGTGTGTGTGTGTGTGTGTGTGTGTGTGTGTGTGTGTGTTGTGAGTGTGTGTGTGTATGTGTAGTGATGTTGTTTGTTGGTTTAGGAAGAAAACTGGCTGAGCTAAGTTAAGAACTGTTCATTGTATACGTTAGGGGATGACTGGAGGCTCTCTCAGGGCTTTGACGTTCCGTGAGAACCAAGTGTCTTCAACCTTAGTGCTTCTGCCGAGGTCTTGAAAATGATTATTGTTTGAGTGTTCGTTGCCTCCTAGTTTTTGCTATATATATATATATATATATATATATATATATATATATATATATATATATATGTATATGTATATATATGTATTATATAATATTATATTATGATGAGCACTATATATATCGTTGTTTATGCTGCTTCCTTTAAGCATATACTAATTGGTTTTATCAAAAGTGAATGTGTTGTCCTCTGGTATTTTAGACGTAGATGTGACACAGACGTTGGCTAGGAAGAAGACACCAGCCTGCCTATAGAAAGGAGTGGTGTAAGGGGATTGATTTGTGCCGGTATCCCTGGCAAATTCAATGTACATCCCACGCTAGAGAGTGATGCTTCATCACTTCGTCCTCACGGTGGTTGCTTTTAAATCCACTTCGAAGCTATTTTCTTTCTTGGGATGTCTGTCACTATGGTCTCTCCTAGTAGTTCTCTCGACTCTCCATATCCTCCCTGCCCATACCACCTCCCTTATGATTCCAGTTCCCTATTTTTATCATCCCTATTCATCCCCCCCTCCCCTCCTCCACCCCTCATCATTTCCTCCTCTGAGCATGTCTCATCCTACAGCTGAGGACTGGCTGAAGTTTCTGGAGGGTTGATTTCCTTTTGAGCCTCATTCCTCCGGTTTACCCACGACCCTCCACACTGGCAGTCATATCTGGCGCTCGTATCATTCCCTCCTGCACAACTCCCCGTCCGGACATCAGCACATCCAGTGTTCCCTCATTACTCAAACTACCTCTTTTCCTCTCCCTCACATCCCGTGCTCCTTCCTTTTCTCAACCCCCCCACCAACATCCAACACTCCCTTCCTCTCCCTCACACCCAAAGCTCTCTCCCCTTCCCCACACCTCCAACACTCGCCTCATCCTACATTATACCCACATGAGCCCAGCCCTCCGGTCATGCCTCTCCTACCCAACCCCGTCCCTCCTCTACCCCAGGTCGTATCTGATTAAACATGACAGAAAAAAAATATAAGGTTTTAAAAGTCGAAATCTTTCTCCATTTCCTATTTACTATGCTTACCCAACGCCCCACTCCTGCTGCATCTACATCACTCCATAATTACCCTCCCAACCACCACTATATTTTCGGTCTATATGGGCTCTCGTGGATTTTTTTTTTTTTTATTTCTGCCGCTATTGCGGCTAATTTATTGTGCACTCCTACCCATCCTGTGGGCGGGGGCGCAAAAGAGGATAAAGAGTGAACGAAAGGTTCAGGGACTGATGGGCCTCAGTGATTTAAATACATTACAGGTTACACAGTGAATTGATTTGGCATATTACATATTAAGTGAAGTTTACTACAGTTGATCAGCGGTGATCGAATTACATATCAAGATAAATAAGAAAAGAACTATTTACAATGAGCAGATTTAGGACTCTCTTCAAGTACCCGAGGGTGAACAGTGTTATGGATGAAATGTTTGCACATATCTTGTAATATTTGGCAAGTATCATCTCTCAACTCACTGATTTTACAGTGGTCAAGGTTGTGATGCTCCACGGTGTGAGCATTACTTTGTTGACATTGTTTACATTTGGTCTGTTCCCTATCAATAGGAGGAGCAAACACCCATGAGTATCTGTAGCCCAGCCAGTAGCGGGAGACAACAACATCGAGATGTCTACTAATCCTGGCGCTACCTCGCTGACGCGGGAAACGGCAATCAAGTATAGTAATAATAAATAGAATATATATATATATATATATATATATATATATATATATATATATATATATATATATACATTGGAAAGGATCACAGTTTTGCGCGTGATCAAGTTAGACTTAAACAACATAAATATTGTGTAAGAACAGGGCAAGAATCAAATGCCTTGTTTAATCACATGAAGAACTATGATCAATGTGTTGCACTGGAGTAACGCCATCTCAGGTATCGACTCTCACTCCACTACCACGAGAAATATCAATGAATCTTTTATTATTAAATACACAAAGAATTATAACCTTAATATTAGTGAAGGTCTATAAAAATTGGATAGATTTATTGTTGATAAAATTTGTAAACAATTCTCCTTCTTGTCCGCATAATAAGTTTATGATACGCTCGTTGTCTGTGTTGGACAGTCACTTGTTTATCAAATGGCGTCCTAGCTACGTCTCTTCGTTGTATATCAACTGACTCATATTTCTTTCTTGTATCTCCCCTGATGATATGATTATTACACGAAAGTGCACTTGGGAACTTATCGTGTTTCATTTTCCCTGTGGACTCGTAGGAAAATATATATATATATATATATATATATATATATATATATATATATATATATATATATATATATATATATATATATATTATATATTTATTTTATTTTGCTTTGTCGCTGTCTCCCGCGTTTGCGAGGTAGCGCAAGGAAACAGACGAAAGAAATGGCCCAACCCACCCCCATACACATGTATATACATACACGTCCACACACGCAAATATACATACCTATACATCTCAATGTACACATATATATACACACACAGACACATACATATATACCCATGCACACAATTCACACTGTCTGCCTTTATTCATTCCCATCGCCACCTCGCCACACATGGAATACCGTCCCCCTCCCCCCTCATATGTGCGAGGTAGCGCTAGGAAAAGACAACAAAGGCCCCATTCGTTCACACTCAGTCTCTAGCTGTCATGCAATAATGCCCGAAACCATAGCTCCCTTTCCACATCCAGGCCCCACACAACTTTCCATGGTTTACCCCAGACGCTTCACATGCCCTGATTCAATCCACTGCCAGCACGTCAACCCCGGTATACCACATCGATCCAATTCACTCTATTCCTTGCCCGCCTTTCACCCTCCTGCATGTTCAGGCCCCGATCACTCAAAATCTTTTTCACTCCATCTTTCCACCTCCAATTTGGTCTCCCACTTCTCCTCGTTCCCTCCACCTCCGACACATATATCCTTTTGGTCAATCTTTCCTCACTCATTCTATCCATGTGCCCAAACCATTTCAAAACACCCTCTTCTGCTCTCTCAACCACGCTCTTTTTATTTCCACACATCTCTCTTACCCTTACATTACTTACTCGATCAAACCACCTCACACCACATATTGTCCTCAAACATCTCATTTCCAGCACATCCACCCTCCTGCGCAGAACTCTATCCATAGCCCACGCCTCGCAACCATACAACATTGTTGAAACCACTATTCCTTCAAACATGCCCATTTTTGCTTTCCGAGATAATGTTCTCGACTTCCACACATTCTTCAAGGCTCCCAGGATTTTCGCCCCCTCCCCCACCCTATGATTCACTTCCGCTTCCATGGTTCCATCCGCTGCCAGATCCAATCCCAGATATCTAAAACACTTTACTTCCTCCAGTTTTTCTCCATTCAAACTTACCTCCCAATTGACTTGACCTTCAACCCTACTGTACCTAATATATATATATATATATATATATATATATATATATATAGTTCTTATTTCATTATACTGTGGTAGTAAATAGAACTGCTTGTGTTGATTTTAGTACTTCTTAAGTCTGAAAGATTTTGATTGTGTTCATCCGGATGATGGTCTTTCAAGGCAGATCTTTTTGGCTGGTTCGTCAACATCGTCATCATCATCATTCATTCTAAGGTCAATTTGGAATGGAACCCAAAGAAAGTGGACTCTTGAGCCCAGCTTGAGTGATTTTCTTATACCTGTGTCGTGCTTCAGACGCATAGCATAGTGCAGTCATAATGAAGCGAGTTTAACGCAGTTAATGATGAAAGAGAGTCACTTACAATGAGACTATCACAGTTAGAGCTTTCAACTTATCTAAGGGTCTTAGGGGTAGCAAATACTCCCGTTTGGAGTATGGATACCCAGTTATTGACCCTGAGTTCCAGGTTATTGTAAAACCGTGTTACAACAGTAGCACATGTGGGTCCAGTGTGATTGTGGTGCCGGCCTGAAAATGTGGGACGAGGGAGCATAGGTGATGGTGGCGTAGCTAATACGTGATCCTTACGACCTGCTCCTACTGCACCTGTATCGTTTATCATCATCCACATCTGTCGGATCCTCCAACCATATATCGCCCCTCCTCTCTCTCTCTCTCTCTCTCTCTCTCTCTCTCTCTCTCTCTCTCTCTCTCTCTCTCTTCTCTCTCTCCTGGTGGGGACACGTGGACATGACAGTGACGCAGACTGCTGGGTTATTGACGGTTGGTTTGGTCTGTGTTAATGAGTGTGGACATGCTGAACCACCGTTCCCCTAGTCTGCCTGGTTGGTTTGGTCAATGCTAATGGGAGGAAAGTGGAGCCATTGGTCTCCTGGTCTGGACGGATGGCTTGGTCCGTGGTAATGAGAGGCCAGGGATAAGCCTTTAGCCAGGTACCTCAGCCTTTTCTCCTGTCTCTTTGTCTCTCTCTCTCTGTTTCTCTTTCCTTGTGATTTTTTTTTCCAGTATTAGAGTCACTGATTTCATATTAGTCATGAATTCTCTCTCTCTCTCTCTCTCTCTCTCTCTCTCTCTCTCTCTCTCTCTCTCTCTCTCTCTCTCTCTCTCTCTCTCTCGAGTAAGTAATGAGAGGGTAAGAGAGATGTGTGGTAATAGATAGAGTGTGGTTGAGAGAGCAGAAGAGGGTGTTTTGAAATGGTTTGGTCACATGGAGAGAATGAGTGAGGAAAGATTGACAAAGAGGATATATGTGTCAGAGGTGGAGGGAACGAGGGGAAGTGGGAGACCAAATTGGAGGTGGAAGGATGGAGAGAAAAAGATTTTGAGCGATCGGGGCCTGGACATTAAGGAGGGTGAAAGGCGTGCAAGGAATAGAATGAATTGGAACAATGTGGTATATCGGGGTCGACGTGCTGTCAATGGATTGAACCAGGGCATGTGAAGCATCTGGGGTAAACTAAGGAAAGTTCTGTGGCGCCTGGATGTGAAAAGGGAGCTGTGGTTTCGGTGCATTATACATGACAGCTAGAGACTGAGTGCGAACGAATGTGGCCTTTGTTTTTTTTTTTTTTTTGCCAGCGCTACCTCGCGCGCATGCGGGGGTGGGGGGTGGGGTGTCATTTCATGCGTGGCTGGGTGGCGGCGGAAATGGATGAAGGCAGCATGTATGAATATGGACATGTGTATATATGTATATGTCTGTGTACGTATATATATGTATACATTGGAATATATAGGTATGTATATGTGCGTGTGTGGGCGTTTATGTAAATGCATATGTATGTGGGTGGGTTGGGCCATTTTTTCGTCTGTTTCCTTGCGCTACCTCTCTAACGCGGGAGACAGCGTCAAAGTATAATAAAAGAAAAAAAATGATATATATATATATATATATATATATATATATATATATATATATATATATATATATATATATATATATATGTATATATTTTAAACCAGGTATATATATGTATATACCTGGTTTAAAAAGCGAGATATCAATAAGTATACGTATGTAAGTAGGAGAGATGGCCAGAGAGCGTTATTGGATTACGTGTTAATTGATAGACGCACGAAAGAGAGACTTTTGGATGTTAATGTGCTGAGAGGTGCAACTGGAGGGATGTCTGATCATTATCTTGTGGAAGCAAAGGTGAAGATTTGTGGGAGTTTTCAGAAAAGAAGAGAGAATGTTGGGGTGAAGAGAGTGGTGAGAGTAAGTGAGCTTGGGAAGGAGACTTGTGTGAGGAAGTACCAGGAGAGACTGAGTACAGAATGGAAAAAGGTGAGAACAAAGGAGGTAAGGGGAGTGGGGGAGGAATGGGATGTATTTAGGGAAGCAGTGATGGCTTGCGCAAAAGATGCTTGTGGCATGAGAAGCGTGGGAGGTGGGTTGATTAGAAAAGGTAGTGAGTGGTGGGATGAAGAAGTAAGATTACTAGTGAAAGAGAAGAGAGAGGCATTTGAACGATTTTTGCAGGGAAAAAATGCAAATGAGTGGGAGAGGTATAAAAGAAAGAGGCAGGAGGTCAAGAGAAAGGTGCAAGAGGTGAAAAAGAGGGCAAATGAGAGTTGGGGTGAGAGAGTATCATTAAATTTCAGGGATAATAAAAAGATGTTTTGGAAGGAGGTAAATAAAGTGCGTAAGACAAGGGAGCAAATGGGAACTTCAGTGAAGGGGGCTAATGGGGAGGTGATAACAAGTAGTGGTGATGTGAGAAGGAGATGGAGTGAGTATTTTGAAGGTTTGTTGAATGTGTTTGATGATAGAGTGGCAGATGTGGGGTGTCTTGGTCGAGGTGGTGTGCAAAGTGAGAGGGTTAGGGAAAATGATTTGGTAAGCAGAGAATAGGTAGTAAAAGCTTTACGGAAGATGAAAGCCAGCAAAGCAGCAGGTTTGGATGGCATTGCAGTGGAATTTATTAAAAAAGGGGGTGACTGTATTGTTGACTGGTTGGTAAGGTTATTTAATGTATGTATGATTCATGGTGAGGTGCCTGAGGATTGGAGGAATGCTTGCATAGTGCCATTGTACAAAGGCAAAGGGGATAAGAGTGAGTGCTCAAATTACAGAGGTATAAGTTTGTTGAGTATTCCTGGTAAATTATATGGGAGGGTATTGATTGAGAGGGTGAAGGCATGTACAGGGCATCAGATCGGGGAAGAGCAGTGTGGTTTCAGAAGTGGTAGAGGATGTGTGGATCAGGTGTTTGCTTTGAAGAATGTATGCGAGAAATACTTAGAAAAACAAATGAATTTGTATGTAACATTTATGGATCTGGAGAAGGCATATGATAGAGTTGATAGAGATGCTCTGTGGAAGGTATTAAGAATATATGGTGTGGGAGGCAAGTTGTTAGAAGCAGTGAAAAGTTTTTATCGAGGATGTAAGGCATGTGTACGTGTAGGAAGAGAGGAAAATGATTGGTTCTCAGTGAATGTAGGTTTGCGGCAGGGGTGTGTGATGTCTCCATGGTTGTTTAATTTGTTTATGGATGGGGTTGTTAAGGAAGTTAATGCAAGAGTTTTGGAAAGAGGGGCAAGTATGAAGTCTGTTGGGGATGAGAGAGCTTGGGAAGTGAGTCAGTTGTTGTTCGCTGATGATACAGCGCTGGTGGCTGATTCATGTGAGAAACTGCAGAAGCTGGTGACTGAGTTTGGTAAAGTGTGTGAAAGAAGAAAGTTAAGAGTAAATGTGAATAAGAGCAAGGTTATTAGGTACAGTAGGGTTGAGGGTCAAGTCAATTGGGAGGTAAGTTGGAATGGAGAAAAACTGGAGGAAGTAAAGTGTTTTAGATATCTGGGAGTGGATCTGGCAGCGGATGGAACCATGGAAGCGGAAGTGGATCATAGGGTGTGGGAGGGGGCGAAAATCCTGGGAGCCTTGAAGAATGTGTGGAAGTCGAGAACATTATCTCGGAAAGCAAAAATGGGTATGTTTGAAGGAATAGTGGTTCCAACAATGTTGTATGGTTGCGAGGCGTGGGCTATGGATAGAGTTGTGCGCAGGAGGGTGGATGTGCTGGAAATGAGATGTTTGAGGACAATATGTGGTGTGAGGTGGTTTGATCGAGTAAGTAATGTAAGGGTGAGAGAGCTGTGTGGAAATAAAAAGAGCGTGGTTGAGAAAGCAGAAGAGGGTGTTTTGAAGTGGTTTGGGCACATGGAGAGAATGAGTGGGGAAAGATTGACCAAGAGGATATATGTGTCAGAGGTGGAGGGATTGAGGAGGAGTGGGAGACCAAATTGGAGGTGGAAAGATGGAGTGAAAAAGATTTTGTGTGATCGGGGACTGAACATGCAGGAGGGTGAAAGACGTGCAAGGAATAGAGTGAATTGGAACGATGTGGTATACCGGGGTCGACGTGCTGTCAATGGATTGAACCAGGGCATGTGAAGCGTCTGGGGTAAACCATGCAAAGTGTGTGGGGCCTGGATGTGGAAAGGGAGCTGTGGTTTCGGTGCATTATTACATGACAGCTAGAGACTGAATGTGAACGAATGGGGCCTTTGGTGTTTTTCCTAGCGCTACCTCGCACACATGAGGGGGGAGGGGGTTGTTATTCCATGTGTGGCGAGGTGGCGATGGGAACAAATAAAGGCAGACTATGATTTATGTACATGTGTATATATGTATATGTCTGTGTGTGTATATATATGTGTACATTGAGATGTATAGGTATGTATATTGTGCGTGTGTGGACATGTATGTATATACATGTGTATGTGGGCGGGTTGGGCCATTCTTTCGTCTGTTTCCTTGCGCTACCTCGCTAACGCGGGAGACAGCGATAAAGCAAAATAAAATAAATAAATATTTTTTTTTTTCAAACTATTCGCCATTTCCCGCATCAGCAAGGTAGCGTTAAGAACAGAGGACATGGCCTCTGAGGGAACATCCTCACCTGGCCCCCTTCTCTGTTCCTTCTTTTGGAAAATAAAAAAAACAAGAGGGGAGGATTTCCAGCCTCTCGCTCCCTCCCCTTTTAGTCGCCTTCTACGACACGCAGGGAATACGTGGGAAGTATTCTTTCTCCCCTATCCCCAGGGATATATATATATATATATATATATATATATATATAGGAAAGGATCACAATTTTGCGCGTGATCAAGATATTCCTATGAGTCCACGGGGAAAATGAAACACGGAAAGTTCCCAAGTGCACTTTCGTGTAATAGTCACATCATCAGGGGAGACACAAGAGAGAAATATAACAGTCAGTTGATATACATCGAAGAGACGAAGCTAGGACGCCATTTGGTAAGCATGTGATTGTCCAAAACATGTTTTGGACAATCACAATATATATTTAGAGGCAGTCCAGCGGAGGGAGAGAGGGATAAAAAAAAAAGCTTCACTCGTGAATTACAACCTTTCTGACCCTCATATATATATATATATATATATATATATATATATATATATATATATATATATATATATATATATATATCCTCCCCTCTCAGTTTTTTTTAATTTTCCAAAAGAAGGAACAGAGAAGGGGGCCAGGTGAGGGTATTCCCTCAAAGGCCCAGTCCTCTGTTCTTAACGCTACCTCGCTATCGCGGGAAATGGCGAATAGTATAAAAAAAAAATATATATATATATATATATATATATATATATATATATATATATATATATATATATATATATATATGTATATACTCATATTCATACTATTCTCCATGTCCCGCGTTAGCAAGGTAGCGTTAAGAACAGAGGACTGGACCTTTGAGGAATATCCTCACCTGGCCCCCTTCTCTGTTCCTTCTTTTGGAAAATTAAAAAGAAACTGAGAGGGGAGGATATATATATATATATATATATATATATATATATATATATATATATATATATATATATATATATGAGGGTCAGAAAGGTTGTAATTCACGAGTGAAGCTTTTTTTTTTATCCCTCTCTCCCTCCGCTGG
>NC_092236.1:19179517-19217017 GCF_036320965.1 Panulirus ornatus | reverse complement strand
AATGATATGAAATATGTATATATATATAGATATATATATATATATATATATATATATATATATATATATATATATATATGAATATAGACATACATGTCGCGTACGTCCTACCCCAGGAGTCCCATCTGTATGAAACGCCTGCAGCGCTCTGGAAACCAACCACGTTCACCGGGCTAAGCCATAAGTCGTAAAGTGTAGTGATGTGTGTGTATCTGTGTGGGGGAGGATGTAAGGCAGGAAGTGTTCAGTGTCTTCATTTGTAGTTGTTGTATCGTGGGCAAGAAAGGTCCCGGGATGTGTTGGATCGGTGTTTGTCGTGAGGTAAGGATGTGAGATGTCCAGAACACAGACGGGAAAAAGAGACTCGTATTCGTCTGGAGAGTATGGTTTCACGTGGGTCTATCTGCGTCTGGTGGGGTGTTGTTTACATGTGAAGTCAAAGGCCAGGCCATCACGCCCAAAGGGTCGTGCCTTCGTGCTCAAGGATCGTACTGACGCTCTCGCTCGTGGGTCGTAACTCCGTGCTCAAGGAGGGTTTAAGAAAGCATTAAACTATTCAAGTATTGTCCTCGCAGCCGTCAAAGTGACCGGTAATCGCTGTGAGGGCGGCTGAGGCAATGCCCATAAGGCACCCATCTAGGGGGCGTGGGGAGGAGCCTTAAACGGACACAAGTCTGCTAATATTCCCCAGCCTTCGTTCCATCAATGTACAATGCACGCCAGCAGAGGGTGTAATTAAGCACTGTAGAGGCCCGTAACGGGCGGTTTAACTGAGGGTTTGGAAGACGATAGGTCTTCAAGTAAGGAGTGTACCTGACTACAGTGTATGGGTCGTATGTGTGTGTGGCTTTTACAAGGAAAGCGTGTAAACAGTGGATGTAAGCAGGCAACCAAATGTATGTAAACAAATGGTGTGGTGGGGTGTAGGAGGCACAATGTATCAAACGTCTCTGTGTGTATTGCTTGTACGTTCCTTGAATACCGTGACTGGTGTGTGTGTGTGTTAAGTGCTTTGGGTTAGTAGCTTCTGTGCACAGCGAGTAGATGAGTTCTTTATCTTTAGCATATTTGAACCAAGGACTACAGATGAATAACTCTCAGAGTTGTCTAACCAGTGTTCATTTTCACAAAGTTGCTCCTGGGAAAACACTTTTGATAGAACTGAACAAAACCTCCGCACTCTTATAGTCGGAAATTTTCTAACCCTATTTGATTTTATGCTTGTAATATGTGTTTGAGAAACGAATTTGGTAAATGTCATAAGCTTTTAGAACACTGAGGTCCCGTAACCTAACCTACTCCTACAGTGTTAAAACCCAGACAAAAGTATGGATGTACTTTGAAGAACGGGTGGAAATATGGATCTAAATGAACACATACATGAGCTTTACTCTAACCTAACACACGTCGTCCACTGTAACCCTACCAAACCAAACTTGCTGTCACACCGTCTGCCAAACGTAGCCATTTCCGAGGGCAACGTTGGGTATGCAGAAACGCAATTTCTTGTGAGTCAATACACGTTATAATACAGTACATGGGAATGATATAGAACACACATGATTCATAATGACCACAATGGATCCTAAGGTCAGTATGAGGGAAGAGAAGCTGGCGGGTGTGATCAAGCTAGTTTCACTCACATGTAGGTAACGAAACAGTTATATGTTAAACTGATAAAGTTGCACACAGGAAAGTATTCGGTCTGGGACGTTGCAACACAGTCACGTCCATATGTTGAGGTAGAGTAACAATACTATACCAGGTTACCATCAGTAAAATCACTTCTCGGATGCGCTGTGATGTCCCTCTCCACAAA
This sequence comes from Panulirus ornatus, assembly GCF_036320965.1. NCBI lineage: Eukaryota > Metazoa > Arthropoda > Malacostraca > Decapoda > Palinuridae > Panulirus > Panulirus ornatus. The sequence goes on along the minus strand of NC_092236.1, from coordinate 19,215,198 downwards.
TATCGTTTCGATTGATGTTGTATGACGTTGTGGCTGATGTCAGTGACTGTCCAGTGCTTCCTGCATACTAGTGTTCAGTGACCAGGTGCTGCGATGACGCGTGTGGCCTGATATCTCGTGATGCTAGGCGAGTGACATCAACGTTTGCTTCCTCTGTGGTGTGGCGTGGTATGATTATAACATGGAAGGGGAAAAATGTTTCACGATTCAGAGGGATTTCAGTGATTTCAGTTCAGGGAACACTGAAGTAGTGAAGTATAATTTCGCTTCTTGCTGGCAAAGGAGAGATGTCATATTGTCTTGTTTGACTACGCATTTGTTTTATCTATTTAATTGTTATGAAGTTAAGACAAAAATTTCATCCATTTCAAAACGTAGATTTTCAGATGACATGTTATTGTCCGGCAGTTGATGAGGTCCCTTCGGTCTTTTGGGTGGAATTCCCACTGCGTCAGAGTTCGTACAAGAAACAAAACAAAGTGAAGTTAATCCACCGTAAAATGCGGTGCTATGACGATGAGACCCCTGTGATATGCACTTTGTCATGGAGTGCCCTTGTGGAAAGCGATGGGCTGTGACGTGAGGTCGAAAACAGAATTAATAGTAAAGTGATCTTTTACAACTGTGACATAGAAGACACGCAACACATACAACGTTAGTGTCTTTTTTTCTTTTTTTTACTTTTTTAACAGGTTAACAAAACTGAAATTTCAGAAACTTCATTTATTGATTTCTCGTTCATTTAAATCAGGATTTGTACAATTTAATTCTATTATCTTTATTGAGAGATTTGGTCCAAAGTTGTATAATCTCGGGTCAGGAGTTCGCAACGAAGGACTACCATAAAGGAGCACATCTTCTCGTCTGACTTCGAGTCAATATGCTGTGCCATAAACCTTGCTTTTCCTCTACTCAGCTTTGGTTTTCTGGTCTTAAAAGCTTGCGATTTCCTGTTCTTCTGGCGCGTTATATCTACTTCGGGGTATTTAAAGGAGGGGGGAAATGAGCGATAAAAATGCAACAGCGGGGCGCTAAAGTTTTAACTGCCCGGGAGGTGAGGCGACGTGGTCCCTCCTCTGCCACCCAGCTACGGCAGTCACTGAAATCCAAGTCCCACAAGCGACGTCTAAGATAATGTATTTTCCATTAATCTTGCCTCAACCCGACGCTGAGAGGGGGTCTCCTTCCCCATCCTCCCCGCTTGGCATATACGTCCACGTTATTGCGCCGCGGCTGCATTATTCACTCGCTGGGTTCTGATGGAAGCAATCACCACCAAATTACTTTTTGTTTTTCTAAAAAGCCGCGCTCGTACGTGTATATATATATATATATATATATATATATATATATATATATATATATATATATATATATATATATATATAACTCTTTGCGATGGGAATGAATAAAGGCAGACAGTATGAATTATGTACATATGTATATATGTATATGTCTGTGTGTGTATATATATGTATACGTTGAGATGTATAAGAATGTATATTTGCGTGTGTGGACATGTATGTATATACATGTGTATGTGGGTGGTTTGGGTCATTTTTTCGTCTGTTTCCTTGCGCTACCTCGCTAACATCGAGAGACAGCGACAAAGGAAAATAAATAAATATATAACTCTTGACGTCGGTGTACGGCGAGGTTTCAAGGGTGGGGGGGATGATGATGGTGAACTGACCCATACAAAGGGTGAAGGTTGCTCATAACTCCCAGGCAATTACCACAACGATATAACTCCTCCTCTACCTCCTCTCCCCCTTTTTTTTCATAGAGGTGTTATTATTATTATTACCATCATTACCCAGTGCGTGTACGTCTTCTTCCCTAATCCATCGCAAATTGGAGAAGTGCAGGGCGGGAGTGTCCCATACAGGAAGCACGACTAACCACAGCACTTGCAATGTATAATGGGGAGAGGGAGGGGAAAAAGACATTATGACGTAGGTGTTCATCTCCTCCCTCCTCCTCCTCCTCCTCCGTCCTCCACTCCTTCGCCGTCGTCGTTTTACCTGCAGCGCCAGACTACTCCGGCGGCTCTTGTGTAAAAAACCACTGGGCTTGTGATCAAGACGCAGCTGCAGTCGTGTAGCCGGACCTTTTAGTCAGCAGCTGTATTAGCTCGTTAAGCAGGGTTCTCGTTTGTTACACCCGCCTCAATATCCGGCAGGAAGACAGAGCCGGACCGGAGGGAAGTTGGAAGCACTGTAATAACCTAGATTTCCGGCGGTCACATGATTATAAAGGAACTGCGTGTTGGGGGGTGGAGATGGAAGAGAGCGAGAGAGGGTGGATGAAGGATGTAGATTTAGTTGCTACTTCACGTGGGGGGTGGCGAGATAAGGTAATAAGGGATGGGAAGGGTCTAGGATAAAAAGAGGACTCAATTTTTTTTCGTGGGTAAGAAAGTGGATATAAAGGTTCTGAACCTCCGGCAAGGGAGGATTTAAGAGAATAAGGAGTGTTCAAAAATTTTGCCTGGCCCTGAGCTCAGGTGACCTTGAGCTGCATCGGGTCTTCTGTAGTTCGGGAAGATTGACTTCATCTAAATGCAACCACTTGAGATTTATGGATATATTTCTTTCTTGCATACATGTTCGCCACTTCACGCGTGAGCTAGGTAGCGTAAAGAACATATGACTGAGTGTTAGAGGGAAAAATCATCACTTGGCTCCCTTCTCTGTTCATTCTTTTGGAAAGTTATACAGGAGAGGAGGATTTCCAGGCTCCTCCATCACACATCTTAGTCGCCCTCTACGGCATGCAGAGAATATGTGGGCAGTATATTATTCCCCCCCATCCCCATTGAATATATCTATCTATCTATCTATCTATCTATCTATCTATATATATATATATATATATATATATATATATATATATATATATATATATATATATATATATATATGTATGTATGTGAGAAATACTTATAAAAGCAAATGGATTTGTATGTAGCATTTATGGATCTGGAGAAGGCATATGATAGAGTTGATAGAGATGCTCTGTGGAAGGTATTAAGAATATATGGTGTGGGAGGCAAGTTGTTAGAAGCAGTGAAAAGTTTTTATCGAGGATGTAAGGCATGTGTACGTGTAGGGAGAGAGGAAAGTGATTGGTTCTCAGTGAATGTAGGTTTGCGGCAGGGGTGTGTGATGTCTCCATGGTTGTTTAATTTGTTTATGGATGGGGTTGTTAGGGAGGTGAATGCAAGAGTTTTGGAAAGAGGGGCAAGTATGAAGTCTGTTGGGGATGAGAGAGCTTGGGAAGTGAGTCAGTTGTTGTTCGCTGATGATACAGCGCTGGTGGCTGATTCATGTGAGAAACTGCAGAAGCTGGTGACTGAGTTTGGTAAAGTGTGTGAAAGAAGAAAGTTAAGAGTAAATGTGAATAAGAGCAAGGTTATTAGGTACAGTAGGGTTGAGGGTCAAGTCAGTTGGGAGGTGAGTTTGAATGGAGAAAAACTGGAGTAAGTGAAGTGTTTTAGATATCTGGGAGTGGATCTGGCAGCGGATGGAACCATGGAAGCGGAAGTGGATCATAGGGTGGGGGAGGGGGCGAAAATTCTGGGGGCCTTGAAGAATGTGTGGAAGTCGAGAACATTATCTCGGAAAGCAAAAATGGGTATGTTTGAAGGAATAGTGGTTCCAACAATGTTGTATGGTTGCGAGGCGTGGGCTATGGATAGAGTTGTGCGCAGGAGGATGGATGTGCTGGAAATGAGATGTTTGAGGACAATGTGTGGTGTGAGGTGGTTTGATCGAGTAAGTAACGTAAGGGTAAGAGAGATGTGTGGAAATAAAAAGAGCGTGGTTGAGAGAGCAGAAGAGGGTGTTTTGAAATGGTTCGGGCACATGGAGAGAATGAGTGAGGAAAGATTGACCAAGAGAATATATGTGTTGGAGGTGGAGGGAACGAGGAGAAGAGGGAGACCAAATTGGAGGTGGAGAGATGGAGTGAAAAAGATTTTGTGTGATCGGGGCCTGAACATGCAGGAGGGTGAAAGGAGGGCAAGGAATAGAGTGAATTGGATCGATGTGGTATACCGGGGTTGACGTGCTGTCAGTGGATTGAATCAAGGCATGTGAAGCGTCTGGGGTAAACCATGGAAAGCTGTGTAGGTATGTATATTTGCGTGTGTGGACGTATGTATATACATGTGTATGGGGGTGGGTTGGGCCATTTCTTTGGTCTGTTTCCTTGCGCTACCTCGCAAACGCGGGAGACAGCAACAAACAAAAAAAAAAAAAAAAAAAAAGAATATATATATATATATATATATATATATATATATATATTTATTGATTTATCATACTTTCTCGCTGTCTCCCGCGTAGCGAGGTAGCGCAAGGAAACAGACGAAAGAATGGCCCAACCCACCCACATACACATGTATATACATACACGTCCACAAACGCACATATACTTACATATACATCTCAACGTATACATATATATACACACACAGATATATACATATATACACATGTACATGATTCATACTGTCTGCCCTTACTCATTCTCGTCGCCACCTCGCCACACATGAAATGAAAACCCCCTCCCCCCGCATATGCGCGAGGTAGCGCTATGGAAAGTCAACAAAGGCCACATTCGTTCACACTCAGTCTCTAGCTGTCATGTATAATGCACCGAAACCATAGCTTTCTTTCCACATCCAGGCCCCACAAAACTTCCCATGGTTTACCCCAGACGCTTCACATGCCCTGGTTCAATCCATTGACAGCAAGTCGAGCCCGGTATACCACATCGTTCCAATTTACTCTATTCCTTGCATGCCTTTCACCCTCCTGCATGTTCAAGCCCCGATCACTCAAAATCTTTTTCACTCCTTCTTTCCACCTCCAATTTGGTCTCCCACTTCTCCTCGTTCCCTCCACCTTTGACACATATATCCTCTTGGTCAATCTTTCCTCACTCATTCTCTCCATGTGACCAAACCATTTCAAAACACCCTTCTTCTCTTTCAACCACACTCTTTTTGCTACCACACATCTCTCTTACCCTTTCGTTACTTGCTCGATCAAACCACCTCACACCACATATTGTCCTCAAACATCTCATTTCCAGCACATCTACCCTCCTGCGCACAATTCTATCTATAGCCCACGCCTCGCAACCATATAGCATTGTTGGAACCTCTATTCCTTTAAACATACCCATTTTTGCTTTCCAAGATAACGTTCTCGACTTCCACACATTCTTCAAGGCTCCCAGAATTCTCGCCCCCTCCCCCACCCTATGATTCACTTCCGCTTCCATGGTTCCATTCGCTGCCAAATCCACTCCCAGATATGTAAAACACTTCACTTCCTCCAGTTTTTCTCCATTCAAACTTACCTCCCACTTGACTTGTCCCTCAACCCTACTGTACCTAATAACCTTGCTCTTATTCACATTTACTCTCAGCTTCCTTCTTTCACACACTTTGCCAAACTCAGTCACCAGCTTCTGCAGTTTCTCACCCGAATCAGCCACCAGCGCTGTATCATCAGTGAACAACAACTGACTCACTTCCCAAGCTCTCTCATCCACAACAGACTGCATACTTGCCCCTCTTTCCAAAACTATTGCATTCACCTCCCTAACAACCCCATCCATAAACAAATTAAACAACCATGGAGACATCACGCACCCCTGCCTCAAACCAACATCCACTGAGAACCAATTACTTTCCTCCCTTCCTACTCGTACACATGCCTTACATCCTCGATTAAAGCTTCTCACTGCTTCTAACAACTTACCTACCACACCATGTATTCTTAATACCTTCCACAGAGCATCTCTGTCAACTCTATCAAATGCCTTCTTCAGATCCGTAAATGCTACATACAAATCCATTTGCTTTTCTAAGTATTTCTCACATACATTCTTCAAAGCAAACACCTGATCCACACATCCTCTACCGCTTCTGAAACCACATTGCTCTTCCCCAATCTGATACTCTGTACATGCCTTCACTCTCTCAATCGATACCCTCCCATATAATTTCCCAGGAATGCTCAACAAACTTATACCTCTGTAATTTGAGCACTCTCTTTTATCCCTTTTGCCTTTGTACAATGGCACTAGGCAAGCATTCCGCCAATCCTCAGACACCTCACCATGAGTCGTACATACATTAAATAACCTTACCAACCAGTCAACAATACAGTCACCCCCTTTTTTTTTTTTTTCATAAATTCCACTGCAGTACCATCTAAACCCGCTGCCTTGCCGGCTTTCATCTTCCGCAAAGCTTTTACTACCTCTTCTCTGTTTACCAAAGCATTCTCCCTAACCCTCTCACTTTGCACACCACCTCGACTAAAACACCCTATATCTGCCACTCTATCATCAAACTCATTCAGCAAACCTTCAGAATACTCACTCCATCTCCTCACATCATCACTACTTGTTATAACCTCCCCATTAGTCCCCTTCACTGATGTTCCCATTTGTTCCCTTGTCTTACGCACTTTATTTACCTCCCTCCAAAACATCTTTTTATTCTCCCTGAAATTTAATGATACTCTCTCAACCCAACTCTCATATGCCCTCTTTTTCGCCTCTTGCACCTTTTCTCTTGACCTCCTGCCTCTTTCTTTTATACATCTCCCAGTCATTTGCATTATTTTCCTGCAAAAATCGTCCACATGCCTCTCTCTTCTCTTTCACTAATAATCTTACTTCTTCATCCCACCACTCACTACCCTTTCTAATCTGCCCACCTTCCACGTTTCTCATGCCACAAGCATCTTTTGCACAAGCCATCACTGCTTCGCTAAATACATCCTATTCCTCCCCCATTCCCCTTACGTCCTTTGTTCTCACCTTTCTCCATTCTGTACTCAGTCTCTCCCGGTACTTCTTCACACAAGTCTCCTTCACAAGCTCACTTACTCTCACCACTCTCTTCACCCCAACATTCTCTCTTCTGAAAACCTCTACAAATCTTCACCTTCGCCTCCACAAGATAATGATCAGACATCCCTCCAGTTGCTCCTCCCAGCACTTTAACATCCAAAAGTCTCTCTTTCGCGCGCCTATCAATTAACATGTAATCCAGTAACGCTCTCTGGCCATCTATCCTACTTGCATACTTATACTTATGTATATCTCTCTTTTTAAACCAGGTATTCCCAATCACCAGTTCTTTTTTTTTTTAAACCAGGTATTCCCAATCACCAGTCCTTTTTCAGCACATAAATCTACAAGCTCTTCACCATTTCCATTTACCACACTGAACACCTTATGTACACCAATTATTCCCTCAACTGCAACATTCCTCACCTTGGTATTCAAATCACCCATCACTATAACCCGGTCTCGTGCATCAAAACTACTAACACACTCACTCAGCTGCTCCCAAAACACTTGCCTCTCATGATCTTTCTTCTCATGCCTAGGTGCATATGCACCAATAATCACCCATCTCTCTCCATCCACTTTCAATTCTAACCATATCAATCTAGAGTTTACTTTCTTGCACTCTATCACATACTCGCACCACTCCTGTTTCAGGAGTAGTGCTACTCCTTCCCTTTTATTCCCGGGAAATGGCGAATAGTATGAAAGAAGAAAAGAATATATATTTATGTTTATATATATTTATATTTGTTTATGGATGTCGTTGTTAGGGAGGTGAATGCAAGAGTTTTGGAAAGAGGGGCAAGTATGAAGTCTGTTGTGGATGAGAGAGCTTGGGAAGTGAGTCAGTTGTTGTTCGCTGATGATACAGCGCTGGTGGCTGATTCATGTGAGAAACTGCAGAAGCTGGTGACTGAGTTTGGTAAAGTGTGTGAAAGAAGAAAGTTAAGAGTAAATGTGAATAAGAGCAAGGTTATTAGGTACAGTAGGGTTGAGGGTCAAGTCAATTGGGAGGTAAGTTTGAATGGAGAAAAACTGGAGGAAGTAAAGTGTTTTGGATATCTGGGGGTGGATCTGGCAGCATATGGAACCATGGAAGCGGAAGTGGATCATAGGGTGGGGAAGGGGGCGAAAATCCTGGGAGCCTTGAAGAATGTGTGGAAGTCGAGAACATTATATCGGAAAGCAAAAATGGGTATGTTTGAAGGAATAGTGGTTCCAACAATTTTGTATGGTTGCGAGACATGGGTTATGGATAGAGTTGTGCGCAGGAGGGTGGATGTGCTGGAAATGAGATGTTTGAGGACAATGTGTGGTGTGAGGTGGTTTGATCGAGTAAGTAACGTAAGGGTAAGAGAGATGTGTGGAAATAAAAAGAGCGTGGTTGAGAGAGCAGAAGAGGGTGTTTTGAAATGGTTTGGACACATGGAGAGAATGAGTGAGGAAAGATTGACCAAGAGGATATATGTGTCGGAGGTGGAGGGAACGAGGAGAAGCGGGAGACCAAATTGGAGGTGGAAAGATGGAGTGAAAAAGATTTTGTGTGATCGGGGCCTGAACATGCAGGAGGGTGAAAGGAGGGCAAGGAATAGAGTGAATTGGATCGATGTGGTATACCGGGGTTGACGTGCTGTCAGTGGATTGAATCAGGGCATGTGAAGCGTCTGTGGTAAACCATGGAAAGCTGTGTAGGTACGTATATTTGCGTGTGTGGACGTGTATGTATATACATGTGTATGGGGGTGGGTTGGGCCATTTCTTTGGTCTGTTTCCTTGCGCTACCTCGCAAACGCGGGAGACAGAGACAAAGAAAAAAAGAAAAAATATATATATATATATGTATATATATATATATATATATATATATATATATATATATATATATATATATATATATATATATATCCCTGGGGATAGGGGAGAAAGAATACTTCTCACGTATTCCCTGCGTGTCGTAGAAGGCGACTAAAAGGGAAGGGAGCTTGGGGCTGGAAATCCTCCCCTCTCGTTTTTAATTTTCCAAAAGAAGGAACAGAAAAGGGGGCCAAGTGAGGATATTCCCTTAAAGGCTCAGTCCTCTGTTCTTAACGCTACCTCGCTAATGCGGGAAATGGCGAATAGTATGAATAAGTAGTATGAATATATATATATATATATATATATATATATATATATATATATATATATATATATATATATATATATATATACAATTACCCCATGACCTTTTTTGAGGCTCCTGCAACCCAAGGTTATGCTACCTCCAGTATTTTAGACGAGACCAATGATACAGCTACGCCAAAAGTGACTTTACAATGGTGGTGTTACTTTGAGATGTCGCAGTCCGGTAATACTTCCCACGTATTTCCTGCGCATCATAGGCGACTAAAAGGGGTGGGAGCAGGTGGCTGGAAATCCCTCCTTTGCTGTTTTACTTCTTCAAAAGAAGAACAGAGAATGGGGTCAAGTAAGGTTTTTTTCCTCCAAGGCTCAGTCGTCTGTTCTTGACGCTGCCTCGCTAACGCGGGAAATGGCGAATATGCAACCAATATATATATTCTAGAACTAATTCCTGAATGCATTCAGATCATCCAAATGTTATCTCCCCGTCTCTGAGCGCCTCTCTGATTATGAGAATGATTTATACAGTCAGTTGGAACTTCATTTCGCTACAGATTTTCAGAACGGCCGAGGAAGACTGAGGCTAAAATCATCCAGGTGTCACAGCGTCGCACGGCGCATCCTGTCGGTAAGCTGACTGGCTTACTGACTGCTCTCACACTCCCCCGCGAGGGCGAGCTCTGTGTGTGTGTGTGTGTGTGTGTGTGTGTGTGAGAGGACGGTGGCAACTGTTCACACCCGCCCCGAGGCACCGGGCTACCGCTGGCGGTGGCCGCTCTCCATGTCTCCTCCTTCCTGTACATTTCCCTGATGGTGAAGATGGCGTAATGCCTCGACCTCCGGTTCCCGAGGGAGTAACTAGTAATCTTTATGGCCTTCACTCGTCTCCCGCAGTACTTGGGAGGGAAGACTGAACTTCCTTGCCAGGCCAGAGGCGAGACGATACGAGACGAGAGAGAGAGAGAGAGAGAGAGAGAGAGAGAGAGAGAGAGAGAGAGAGAGAGAGAGAGAGAGAGAGAGAGGAAGGGAGAGAGAGGGAGGGCGACTTTGCAACATTCACCTGCCTGCCATTGGCTCTCTTCCACATGACGGTGCCTACTGCGGAAGCACGTGCTGGCACGGAGGGACATGCTCCACACGGCCAAGCTATCAACAAGCAGATCACACAAAAGAAAAAAATAATCATGTCCTCTACGCATACAGCTATACTTGAGCTAAGCTATAGCTTAGCCTGTGACCTATAGAAATAATTAGTGTTAGATAGATCGTATAGAGAATGTTACACAGTTTCTGGCTCTATGAATGGTAAGCCAGAGCAATACAAAGATATATGGAACGAGCTGTTGACCTACAGAGCGAAGGTCGTGGCCTATATAGCAAAGCTTATGAGACTGTATGGAGGAATATGGGCAGCCGGGCCCTAAGGGACTAATAGAGCAATGTGAGCGGAGGCGTGGGCTACCTGCGTGGCCGATAATGACAGAGCCGGAGGTGGAATGTGTCCATCACACTGACCACTTGTTGGCTGTAATCTCCATCGTGTGTCTGTGATTACGCGTGGCCAGAGATAGATGGCAAGAAGGCTAGAGAATACGGGAAGGGAAGGAGGGAAAGGAAAAGGATTACTAATCGGGAAGGAAGAGAAGGGGAGAGAATAAAAGAGAGGGAGCGAGCAAAAGAAAGGCGGGAAGGGAGTAAGAAAGAAGAGGAGGGAGGAGAAGAAGTGGAATGCGAGTGGAAGGTGGTACGTAGCACCGGAGAACCCAGGAGCCTGGCTGTTAATGGAGACATCGGGTATAAGGAGATTCCCGGATAACGCTAACGGAGGCAAAGGGGACTTGAGGAAGACTGGTGGCCGCTGGTGTGTGCATGGAAGCCTCTGCTTACCGTTAATGAAAGCATATTTAAAACATTATATCACGGAGACACCCTTTCCTGTTTCTGTATACAGCGGTGGAAGGAATATTGAGGCTTTGTGTGCGTTAACGGGGCAACGGAAGTATGAAGCGTCTTCTGTATTTTACGGGAGATCTTGAGCGATAGTTAAAGGAAATTCGGGACAATTACGTTAATTGGAATGCTAACAAGTCAAGCGACTAGCATTGGACGGTAGTCTCATGACGGAGCAAACAGGATGCGAGATTACCAAGGGGCTGAAGTGTAATTGATTTAACAAGGGCAAGGGGGTTAGCTGTAGTTTGCTGACGTCGACCGTATCACATCCGTTGAATGTTAAGGAGAAGCTGTGGTCGTGGAGACACCTGTTGGAGGGTGAGACGGGAGTAGCGTGTTCATGGAGATACCCGATGGTTGTTGTCAGACACAACCAAGAATAGGGAGAGAGCCTGGCGAAGGCAACCAAAAATATCGTGGGGTTGGAGACGCTTGACTGACTGTCAACGGAGTTCTTAAAAGCTCGTAGACACCTGTTGTGCTAACGGAGGCAACAGAGGGGGTATGAAGGCTCTTACCACTAGCTAGCAGAGGATAAGAGACGCTTGCCAACTGTTTATGCTAACTGTTTATGAACAAGGGACTCATTACGTACTCTGTAAAGGAAGATTTCGTGTCAGTGGTGAAATGCATAGATCCCTACGGAAGTGGATTACATATTCTGGTGTGCAAGGTACTTCTCCTGGCTCTTTTTTTTTTTTTTAACCTGTTTTGTACCGTAATATTCCACGTTCTTTTCCAGTATTTGGAAATTTTAAAGGGAAATTCTGATTACCCAGTGTTAGTGGTCATTCAGTACTATAAAGTCCCAGTTAAGCCGGTTGATCAAGATAAGACCTGCATGTATCTCTACCTACTCTCCTTGGGGCTCGGGCAGCGTTCAGGCGGGACCATAGGTCAAGGAGTGTGGTGATGTCATGAGAATGTTTGTGTAAGGTGAGCGAAGGACAAGGTTAGGAGTGATGTTTCCGTGTCTGTTAGTAAAGAAGTTACATCACGGGCAATGAGGGCTGCCTTGTGTAATGTTGTATCGATGATCGGTGTCCTGAGCGCAGACGGGAAATCGTAACTTGTATATGTCTAGGGAGTATGGTTTCAGATGAGTGTATGTCTGTTGGGACAGTGGTTAAGACTATGTGAGGCGGGCAGTAGTTTCACGCTTATCGGGTCATTTCAGCGCGTATATGTTTTGTCATTGTTGTGGTTGCTGGAGTTAGCTGTGAATATAAGTTGTTGAGGTATGAGGCAAGTGTAAGTTTTTTTTTATTTTTCCCCGATGTTTGGATAGGAAGGGTGTGGCGCTGTTGCAAAGAATTGAGCGTCATGTGTGTCGAGGTGAGATTGTATTGGAAGGATCTTTGTTTTGTTGTGTACCTGATGAGTATTTATGGTTGCTAGGCCGCCAGTGATTGTTCTAAGTGCTCTCTTTCGTGCTCGTTGCAACTTTGTTATATTTGTTTTTGACGGGATGGATGACAAGGCAGGTGAGGCGTAGTTTATGGCGGAACAGCTGAATTGTTTTATGAGGTTACTAAGCTATTCTTTTTCATGTGCACAGCTGGTACACTACCAGTAAGTGCTGTAAGGGCATTAGTTTGCTGCTTCTGTGTTGATGTTTGTGGTGTGGGGGTTGATTGTATCGTATGTAAGGCTCGGAATAGTCGGACTTTTTTCATTTTTTGAGCAGGGTGACGAGAGGGTGCAGGTTGGGTTTGTATTTGTCTGGGGATAAAAGGGTGACCCACTGGAGGCGTCTGTGGAAATGCCGGCATTCTCTTCCGTGTGAGCCAATGCTCCAGTTATGTGACGTAGCGTTCATGTCTGTCGTTGCTTCCGTCGTCGGACTGTGCGCTGTGATGTGATTGTAAGTTTATCCGCTCATGAGAAAACCTTCACACCATTTTATGCAGGAGGTGATGGAAGGTCGAGGTGTGGAGAGGGAAATGCTCCTCGGAGAACCCCAAGGTAAGGGCTGGGAGGTGAGGCCCTTGTTGTGTGATTCAAGCTTAGCGGGGAGCTATGAAGTAGGTCAACCCCTTTTTATCAACGTTGTGGAGGAGGGTGGTGGTGTCAAGTATCATTTGTGTCGGGGATATGTCGGGGTGAACAGTGTCAAATGCTTTGTTGATATCTATTTACGTCTGCGGCCATTAATACTGCGCAAGGGGTACAGGTGTGGGGGAGGGTGGAAGTTGTAGTTGGTTGAAACCATCTAGGATGTATTGCGCGGGGTGTGTGTGGAGTGTGTAGTATGGGAGTGAAGCGATTAGATCTATTATTATCATTATTGATCTCATTATTAGTAGTAATGGTAGAAATTAGTAATAGTAACAGTAGAAATAGTAATCGTAGCAGTAGTGGCAGTAGAAATAGTAATAGTAGTAGTAGAAATAGCAATAGTAATAGTAGCAGTAGTCGTACTAGTAGTAGTAGTAATGGTAGGTTTTCTCTTCGTTACTGTTAGACATGGTGACTAGGGCCGGTTGGGCACACGGAACGGGCGTACGAGGCTGGCACACAACACACACGTTTATAGACCAGCGTTATAGCCATATTTTAACCTAGCTGTGAAGCAGCAGGGAGTGGGGAGGTGGGGCGACGGGAAGTCTGTAGTGTCTTGGTTGTTGACGGTGGGAGGGAGTACTGTGGTTTCGATGCATAACACATGACAGGGAGACATTGGATACGAGTTCATGAGTCGTTTTCTTCGTGCGTTCCTGGCGCTACCTCTCTATCGCAGGAAACGGCTAATATGAAAAAAGAAAAAATGATCAGGTTGTAGATGCCATGTTTTGGATAGTTGACTCTGTTAAGCTCTACCTTGCCATCTTATTATTTTGAGGTTATGGTTATACTTTCACCTCGTAATTCTGTTGTTTTGATTATGTTGTTGTAAGGGGACAAAAAGGGAGATGGTTAGTATTTTTTTTTTTTGACTGAATGTGATTGATATACCAGGTTGAATGTTGCTATTTATATCAAAAGGTTACAAAATATCTAAAGGTTACAAAAACCAAAGAAAAAAAAATAAAACCTTTCATGCAGATCGACGAATAAACATTCTGAAAACATTATAGATCTTCAACAAAAACATAAACTATTTGAACGCATGATACAAAAATATCATAGAGGGTTATTTTCCCTCGAAATGAATGCAACATAATCTTCAAAGGGAGACTGGCAAAAATATTGTTGTGAATTATCGAAATGAGCTACAGAAACGGAGAAAGAAAGCTGAATACAGAGAAGCCAGAAAGAACAATAAAGATGGAAGACAGACATAAACTGATAATCTACAACAATAAAAGACGTGGAAAAGAAAGAGAGAATCTAAAAATATCTGATTAATGATCATAGCAGGTGACAGTTATATGTGCTGGTATGAGGAAATGAATACGATTATCTGTCTTTCTGTCAGTATGATACGATTATCTGTCTCTCTATCTGTATAATACCGACCCTCTCCCCATTAAAAGAAAAAAGAAAGAGAAGGCTTAGTTAATGTACAGTCATCCCTATTTATCTTACTACTGATAATTTGCATACTTTTCATGCTTAAAACCCGACATCAAAGCTGAGACTATACCCCGAAGAATTATGTAGCTTTGGCTGCCAGCGAGGCAGAGGCTCACCCAGTAAAGTATTGGCCCGTCCCAACAGTTCCCCTGCCCATCTGTTGTGTTTTTTCCTCCCTCCCTTCCACATCTATCCCAGGAAAATCCCTATAGTTATTAGGCTATAAACAGCCAACGCTCAGGGTAGTTCTGCCGTTCGGACTTGGGATGACTCATATGGTGCCTGGAACCCTCGTGAACAGTCCATATCAGGACCACTGGCCTTACTTCCTGTCTCATAAGAAACTATGTAACTCTGGCTGAGGGCCTAGTGGCCCTGTAATGGCCAAATTCTGATTTCATCTAGTCTATGATTTTCCTGTCTATTACCGATTTGTTGTCTATCTTTAGTCTGCCGCTTTCCTATGTCTCAAAGTTCCATAGCTTTTCAGATTGTCTGAATTGCTGTCATGAGACAGTTTTATCATCTCCTTTACTTAGAAGACTTCAGAATACTCTAAAGGGATTGATTGAATTCCTTCCTCACAGATGGTGTGGGGTTGAAGCCCTTGCCTCCTTTCTTAATGATCTGGAGGAAACCGCCCCAGTCGTATTCCATGTCGTCAAGACCACTTCTTATAATACTGGATGTTCATCTTTGATCCATCGCCCCCATGATGGTATCATCTTACCAAACACTTGTAAACTTTTCCAAACTTACCGAAGCTCTTCCTCCGGCTGCTGTCTACAAGCGCTAATAATGACACTTCATCATCACTAACTATGCTAATTCACGATTTTTTTTAATCATAGAATTTACTGCCTCTGTTCAAGCGATGTGTCTGTCTTTACCAAGAGGTAAAGTTTCTTGCTGCAGGACCAGAGGTCCATGGTGCAGCTGCTGTTCTGATACCATTCAGTCTTAATATTATCGAACCTGGAACACCTTTCCTTCCATTGGCTCGCATTGAGCTTTTCACCTCCGTGTAAATATGTTATTCGTTAGGCGAAGTGCCCTTATTACCTACTGGTCCCACAACATCTTTTCTCCTTCCTCTGGTAAGATTTTCTGATTTTGGGCCAGTAGTTAAGAACGACTGTTCCTCATTCGTTTTTCATTCCAGCGACACTGTACTTGTAACTCCCACTGAAAAGTAATTGCTCTTGGTTCCCTGATCTTTTCATATTCCATCTGAAATGATTCTAATATTCTCTCGCTTCCTGATGCACTTCTTTCTAACTGTATGTTCTCCCCATAATCACTTCTCATCTACTTCAAAAAACACTTATCCTTTCGGAAACAGATAAGACATAACGACCAAAAGACATCCCTTTTCATGCTTTGAAGACGTACCCTTGTATATTCGCACCTACACTTTTTCACTTTTTTCTTTACATGATTATGAAAAACAAAAACTTTCCTTCGTTGTGGAATTCACTCTTCGTACTGCCGTACCCGAATAAGAATGACTGTTCTAACACTTTCGACTATTGTCTGACTGCATTGATTTCTACTTTTTCCAGTCTTTGTTCATCTTCTCATCTCTCATTTCCTTAGGCTTCTTCAGTCTCGTGTCTGATCATCATTATGACTTACGCAAGGTGAGCTCCACTAGTGATAGCCTTTCCTGCCTCAATGATGCCCTTGTTAACTTTAGAAATATCTCGAAAGCATTTGATAGAGTGTGATGCTGTAGTATAAACTCCAAGGTCCCTTCATTTGGCTCTCCTCCCTCACTCTGTTCTTTTATATTAGACTAGCTTCTTCTCTGGCTGGTCTGTCTCCATGGTTACTGATGGGTTATCCGTTCCTTCTTTGCACATCATGAACAATGTCTGTTAATGAAAAACGATTTCCTGTCTCCTGCACACTTCCTCCTTTTTATTAAAGATTTTCTTTCTTCAGCGAGTAACCAAATGGTTTCATATATTGAAGACTCAACGCCGCATTCCTCCACTTCTCTCAAATCATGTCCATCTTGTCATCATTTTAATCTCATTACAAATACCTCTATAAACTCAGGTTTGGACTGTGTCTCCTCAGAAAGACAGACGTAACCTAGTCAAGTTTAACGCCTGTAAAACGCAGTTTCTTCCTCTTCATTTTCTTTCTAAAACTTAGCTTTCCCATGTCCTTTGATGGCTCCACAACTCCACCACTCAACACAATAGGCATCTTTAGTATCAACGTTACATCTCATTGTAGGAACCCCTGCTGTACGCTTAGCGAAAGTCTGTCTGGATACCGAAGATTATTCACTTCAGAGCAGATATTTCTTTATAATAAAGGACAGGACTCGTCCTTGTAGAGAGTGCTGCTCTCACGTCTTCTTCACCTCAAAAAACCTTCTCAACAAAATCAGATTTGGAGGAATCCAATTTATCGTCTCAGTTTTAATCTCAAGCCTGATCCACTTACCTTACGCTGCCGTGTTGGTTCTTTTTCCTTTTTTTCATACTTGTTACTCTGGTTTCTGCTGTCGCAGACTGGTTGCTTGTGTGTCTTCGTCGTCAGACAGACCACTTGATATTTGACAAAGCTCTGCATCACAAGATTAATATCGGAAACTCCCAGGTGGTCGATTTTTATATTTGTTTCTTTGTCAGCATGGCTAAACTCTGGGACCTCTTTACATTCTCAAGTTCTTGATGGCAGCGATGACCCACTCCTCTTTACAGTACGTAGACAAATGGAGCGAGAGATGTAGCTAGCAACAACCACACGTAATGACACCTGGTGGACGGGCAGCCACCGGCGCTGTTTACCGCAAGATAAACCGAGCTAATTTTACCTGCCAGAGGTGCGGGCGTGCCGGTGGTGAGGCTCCTTTGCATGACGCCATCACTGTCACCTCCCCAAATGACCTGACTGATAGTGAGAGAGAGAGACACACACACACATGTTTACGTAGATGAATTAAATCTAGAAACCAAAACAGTGTTGAAAAAAAATCTATATAAATCTAAGGAGGACATTTCTCTCTACTTGTAGCTTGGAGGAGATATCCATTTGACAATTGTTTTCTTCCTTCGACGTAAATTTTCACAAGTTCTTGCAATGTGTTAGTCAGGTTTAAGAGACCCGGAAGGAAGTGGTGGTGGTGGTGGTGCCCTAGTGCCCAACTGTGTTACCAGTAGTTTACGTAACTCTTGGCTGAGGGTAACATACCTGGCAACTCTTGTCTTGAACTCGCATTTCCCTGATGCCATTTGATACACACACACACACACACACAGACACACACGTGTGTATATATATATATATATATATATATATATATATATATATATATATATATATATATATATTATACTTTGACGCTGTCTCTCGCGTTAGCGAGGTAGCGCAAGGAAACAGACGAAAGAATGGCCCAACCCACCCACATACACATGTACGAAAATAAACGCCCACACACGCACATATACATACCTATACATTTCACTGTATACATACATATACATACACAGACATAAACATATATACACATGTACATATTCATACATGCTGCCTTCATCCATTCCTGCCGCCACCCTGCCACGCCTGAAATGACACCCCCCTCCCCCCGCGTGCGCGCGAGGTAGCACCAGGAAAAGACAACAAAGGCCACATTCGTTTACACTCAGTCTCTAGCTGTCATGTGTAATATGTATGATATATATAATTGTCACACACACACACACACACACACACACACACACACACACACACATACACACACGCGCGCGCGCGCGCGCCGCGCGCACAGAGTGGCTGAGTTACCTGCCTTTATGGGGAACAATGGGTTTTATAATGTTTCTATAAGAAAATGGCCTTCGCTTGCTTTCCAGTGGCTTTCCAGGCAGATTGTTGAAAATTGAAATATGTAGGCATTTGCGAGTTGAATGAGTGCCATGAAGCTGCGCTAACACTGAACTTTGAAAGGTGGCCTTTGTTGGCCTTTAAAGCTAGGCTGTGGTGCCCTTAGATCTAGTGCATTTGACCCTGAGGTACTGTTGATAGAAGACCGCTGGGTCGCCTATTTTGAATGAGTGCAGCGAACTAAGGGTGATTCTACAAGGCTTCGGTGGTCTTATGGTGGCCTGAAAGTGGCCTTCAAGTCTGTGTGCGACAGCTTAAAAACCTTAGCCCAGATTCTGAAGTACCCTGAATCTGAAGCCTTTAGGTGCTACGTAAAGTTTAAGTCATTCTGATACTTTAAAGAGGGCCTTTGTTAACTTTTGAAAGCCAGACCCTGACGCTCTTAGATCCAACCATTCATCCAGATGTACCTTATGATTTGAGTCTGATAGGTTGCCTATTCTTAACGAGTTCAGTAAAGTAAGTGTAATGTATAGGGGTGGGGTGGTCTCTGGTGGCTTCAAAAGGGCTTTCAAGGCCAACGTGCCTAGAACACTTGTCCAGATCTTGAAGTACCAACACCCATGTTCTGGAGCCTCTACGTCCTACAGTCTGGCGGTAAAAGAGTAACAAACAGACAAATAGATATCTGTATATATATATATATATATATATATATATATATATATATATATATATATATATATATATATATATATATATACACAGTTGTCTCCAATGGCAAGAGGCGAGAGGTGGTTGTTGTGGCCGTGTTGGGATTTGAAAAGTTTATGAATTATTGGCACCTGTTGAGGCGGATGTTGTGTCACTTGTATAGAAATATTACATGTTAAATAAGATTATATGAACTCCTACTGAATTGCGATTTCACATTATATATATATATATATATATATATATATATATATATATATATATATATATATATATATATAGCATTCATTTATTTATTTGTTATACACTGTTGCTGTCTCCCGCGTTAGCGAGGTAGCGCAAGGAAACAGACGAAAGAATGGCCCAACCCACTCACATACACATGTATATACATACACGTCCACACACGCACATACACATACCTATACATTTCAGCGTATACATATATTTATATACATAGGCATATACATATATACACATGTCCATAATTCATACTTGCTGCCTTTTTTCATTTTCGCCGCCATCCCGCCACACATGAAATAACAACCCCCTCCCCCGCACGCGCGCGAGGTAGCGCTTGGAAAAAACAAAGGCCACATTCGTTCACACTCAGTCTCTAGCTGGCATGTATAATGCACCGAAACCACAGCTCCCTTTCCACATCCAGGCCCCACAAAACTTTCCATGGTTTACCCTAGACGCTTCACATGCCCTGGTTCAATCCATTAACAGCACGTCGACCCCGGTATACCACATCGTTCCAATTCACTATTCCTTGCACGGCTTTCACCCTCTTGCATGTTCAGGCCCAGATCACTCAAAATCTTTTTCACTCCATCTTTCCACCTCCAATTTGGGCTCCCACTTCTCCTTGTTCCCTCCACCTCTGACACTTATATCCTCTTTGTCAATCTTTCCTTTTCTGCTCTCTCTCACGCACGTACACACACACACACACACACACACACACACACACACACACACACACACACACACACACACACAAATGAAGATACACACACACACACACAAATGAAGATACACACATTTCCCAATATAGCCCAATAACATTATATATACATTTAAGCATCTTTACATTCTGTATTTACCTACCATGAGTAAATGGCATTAGTGATAATCACAGATGTTCCTTTTGCTGGCCTGCAGTAATGAACTATGTAATTATTTTGTCAAGATCTTCAGATACCAGTGAACAAAAACTTTTACTGATATACACAGCCAGAAGCCATCAGAGCAACAGGGGTCTATGAAAACTAATCATTTAAAAGCAGCATAAACCTGTTTTTAATAGAAAATGGTGAGAAGATGGATATACGAAGAGAAAAATTGATAATCCCGCCGCAATAATTTTTAGTTCCTGTCACATTCTGTTTAGCGAAATAGACAGAACATTGTTGATAATGTTCTTCCTCTTGCCTTCTGTTGTCTGTTCATCCTTCCCAGCCAGACAAACGGTGGCTTGTAATCAGATAAAATCATTGGATGTCGTCGAATGATTCAGTACCTCCTTGAACAAAATATTAACAATTGTGACTTCTGTTTCGCCTACAGCACACGACCACACTGCTTACCCTCGCTTGCTGCAGACTACCTGGCGCGAGTGTTAAAAAATGCTAGGAACACAGACGTACTTTAGAAAGGAGGGTAGGCTGCTTCACCCCTTCACCATTATCTCCACAACCTTAAAACCTTCGTAGTTAATCGGGGTATAAAGTTAACCAGGGTACAAAGTTTTGTGGTTGGTAGAAACTGGGGATTGATAATTTCACTGAATTCTGCTTATACAAGCAGAGAATCCGGGATAATAGCTCAGGGCAATACGAGTCTGTAGTCTCAGCACTCTCCTGTGTTACTAAATAGGCGTGTTTTGTGCTTGATGTTGTCTGTAGTATAATTCATATGATTGTCAGTATGTAATATGAAAGTCCTGATATGTTGGGGAAACAATAGACTAATTTGTATGATAACAGGAAGGTTAGAAAACGATAGCGATTTGCACGATAATCGTACTTTCATCTTTCTGTATTGTGATTACATATGATACAGTAGTTCCTATGGTTACTGTATCCAGTGTGGTGTTTTGTAGTTTGAACGTTATGGTACACTCGTACTGATTAACATCATCCTTATCGTGGCCAAGTAGTTTAACTATATTGCTCGGGTCGTCCTAATTTGCCTCTTGTCACCTTTGTCTTTTGTGATGGAGGATTCTAGTATGATGCAGTTTACCTGACAATGTCCTTCGGTAGTCCTTTAAGTTCGACTAGTGTGACAGTTTTCCTGAATAGCACATCAAACATTGATTCAGTAGCATGACGAGGTTTACAGTCATCCTGATTACTGCTTTAAACGTCGTGATCTGTCATCTAAGAGAGAATCTTGGATGTGGTTACAAAAGTTTAAAATGATGTGTCATGTACCCTTGTGTGAGGCAGGCAGGAGCATTCCTTCGTGGTGTGTCATTTCATGTCGCTCATCTGAGGCCAAGAACCTCCCTGGTCATGATAGGATGCATTTAAGGAGTGAGTAAGACGATAAGAAAAACGATCATCCTATTAGGATCACACTCTGTCACATTCTGCTTGTGGTAAGAAGAGTACGGTTGAAGGAAACGTGGCGGGTGTGCTGAAATGGTATGGACATACAGAGAGAACGAGTGAGGAGGGGTTGACAAAGAGGATGTGTGCGTTATAAGTGGAGGGGAGCAAGGAGAAAGGGGAAACGAAATTAGAGATGGAAGGATTGTATCTGCTCACATTATCTCGTGTAAGATGATGCATGGTAAAAGAGGTTCTTCTGCAAACTAGAACACACGTAGTTGGGTATTCGTCGAACACTTGAAAATCGGAGGATCGAGGAGATGCAAGTAACGATGTGGCAAGACCATAGCGACGGCACTTGGCTGTTTGTTATGCCAGGCTCGCGCACCTCGTCCAGATCTAAAACAAGATCAGTTAGAACGCCTTCGCCTCCTGTGATAACCTGTAAACCCTGAAATATCACCCTTAATCAGGCCGGCCCACTATTCTCTCCCTCTGTCCGTGTCCTCCGGAGGTAATAAGCCAAAGTTTGCAGGTCCTTTCGAACGGAGTTGATCGACGCCTAACGCGATAAGAGCGCTCGGAATAGCCATTAACAACTCTTGCCCGGAGCGTCTTTGAAGCCCAGGTCAGCTGATTTCACCTCTCCAAGAGTCCATCGGAACTTAATCCAACGGTTTATCCATCCGTCTCTGGCCCCCCCTTAAGCGCCCTGACCTTCCAGGCACACGACTGAGGCGCGAGAGAGTGGAGGTTAAATCTAATTTGCGAGGTTCACTGGTGTCCGTCCAGCGGCCGGCGAGCTAGAGCTGTCACTCTCCTGGGCATCGCCACTCGGGTACGACTGTGAAGGGCCTTACTGTGTGTGTGTGTGTGTGTGTGTGTGTGTGTGGAGGTGTGAGGGAGGGAGGTGGAGAAAGAAAGGCGAGGTCACCAGGTCCAGTGGCTGGTGAATTAGGTTTGTTCAGTCTCTGGGGCGAGTCTTGGGTACATCTGAGAGTGGGGAGGGCTTGGGTTGGGGGGATGTCGAGTCACCAGGTTCACTGACTGGTGATGGAGGATCTAGGCCCGTGTGCGTGGCTTGGCTAGGTCTTGGGTACATCTTGGGAGTGGTGAGAGAGGTCACCAGGTTCACTGACTGGTGATGGAGGATCGGCTGTCGCGCTGGTGACACGCGGGTGCGGCAACAATACCCCGGTGCTGGGTCACCACTGGTGCTGACGGAGGACCTGGTGTGTGTGTGTGTGTGTGTGTGTGTGTGTGTGTTTTGAGGGGGAGGGGCGCATCATCAGTCCGCGACAGTGAGGTAAGTGTACCCAGCATCACAGCCTCAGACATGGCGAAAGCCAGACCAGCATCATCATCATCACCGATCCTTGTAGGGGATACCAACAGCTGAATCGAGATCACTCGCTTTAGCATGAATTTGAATATTCCTCTACATGGAGGATAGTTCTGCACTTTTCCAGGGTACAGCTGATGCAACGCAGGGGTTTAAACCTTAGCGACAGCTACGGTGCCGTGAGGAAGCAGCCTAAGACAAAGGTAACCTGAGAACCGAGTGACTTCCCGCAACGATAGAGGCGGAAGAGTGACGAGGCAGAGATACAAACAGTAAGCAGACAAGAGGGACAAGCACGGAGTTCCCTCTCCTGCCCAGGCCTGCCCTGCCCCGCCTGCCTCCTTGCTTGCTTGCCTGCCAGCCTGCCTGCCTGCCAGGCGCCTTGCTGTCTGCCCACACACAACCTCGCTACACGGAAGCATAGCATAGTCTCTGTTACACCGCAGGACTCCGTCAAGCCTATGCAACATACGACCCGTTTTTATACCGCAGGAACAAAAAGACAACCCACCCCTCACACAGTTGCCAGCCGTAACCTCACTGTTTGGACGCAAAACAACACAGCCTCACTCCACAAGCCACACACATCCGCGTAATGCACATACGACCCATTTATACAATCACTGGACATCACAGCCCAAAGAACTCCTAGTTCCCACGAATCCTATTTCAGTGTAGTGTTCCATTTCT
Organism: Panulirus ornatus; assembly: GCF_036320965.1. NCBI lineage: Eukaryota > Metazoa > Arthropoda > Malacostraca > Decapoda > Palinuridae > Panulirus > Panulirus ornatus. The sequence continues at coordinate 19,191,585 of NC_092236.1, read as the reverse complement.
CTGGGGGATGATCCCCGTGACCTAACGCGGGCAAGATTCAGTAACTTCATCGTCTGCGGCGGAGGTCACGTCATTTATTTAGACCTCCGCCGGCAAAGTCGGCACAGAGACCCCTGACGCCCATGTTTTTAAGGCAGAGAGACGCTGGCAGGCGTCCTCCCCAGCAGCAGCACCACCACCACCACCAGGGCAGTGCCTCGTCTCCCATCACACACCCACCCACCTTCCCTCCACATGATCGTCGGGTTTACAACTTTAAGGAAATTCACTTTTCCACTTGGACGGTCTTGAGTTTCGGGTGACTCATAACGGAGGCAGAACAAATCTTTTATGATTCTAGTTTCTGATTTCTTGCAAGGACGTGTATATATATATATATATATATATATATATATATATATATATATATATATATATATATATATGTATGTGTGTGTGTGTGTATGTATATTAAGTTGGAGCCTTCAGTCATTGACTAAAGTTGAAATCAAGGCCGGGCCTTTATTGAGATATAGAAAAAAAAAAAGACAAGGGGAAGTATTTAAGAATCATGGAGGAAATAGAAAAAGCTGTCTTTGAAAATATGCCAGGTCATAGTTATTGGGAAAGATATGAGAAAGTAGAGAGCTCCAAAGCTTCGAGGTGTAGGGAAAGATACAGTTATCAAAACGGCCCACCCTTGAGTTGCCAACGGTCAAAGTAATCATGTGACGCAGCAGCTTGCCAAGTATTGCGTGGTCTAGCTAGTGGTAGGTGTCACACAAGCAGCCACCTCATAGGAGCAAACACCAAAGAATACCTATAGACGAGGGAAAGTATACCAGCTTTGCGGCGTAGGGCAAGTGCGTCAAGTTTGAAGTTAGCCTGGGAGAACTGATAAGTCGGACTGCTTTCGACTCATTTCATTCAAGTAAGGGTGCAACACTAAAACCATTCCAGATGTGAAACCAGTACTTCGCACAAGGAGGGATCAGTTCTTTGTATAAACGGAGCATCTGTTTAGAAGAAAAGAAATTTCGACATCTAAACAGAGCTTTAAGTTTCTTAGAGGCAGACTTAGCTATTTCCGTAATATGGGGCTTCTAAGATAGAGAGGACGTTACAGAAATAGCAGATATGTTGATTGAGTTAAGAGGTGGAAATACGGAACCATCGAAAGAGAGAGAACAGTTTCGAGGAATTTTAGATAGAGAGTGGGGCAGAAACTGGGTCTTGGAGGCATTAAACTTAACCAGATGTCGTCTACCCCCTTGAGATATCCTGTCCAAGTTTGAGTTTGAAGAAGTTTTGTCGAGACGAGATGCAGGTCGAGTGAGAAAGGAAGAAGAGCTGAAAGATGTAGAGGAATGCAGTATTGGGTCGTCAACGTTTGAGCGAATTTGGTTATTTAAAGAAGAAAGTAAGTCATTGATAGAATGGAAAAAAATTGTAGGAGACAGGATGAAACTTTAAGGGACACCGCTGTTGATGGGAAAAGAGCAAGAAGCTGAGCCATCAACAGCTGCGGAGATAGATCGGCCAGAGAGACAGCTAGATATGAGAGCAAAGTGAGGGAGGGAAGCCAAAAGAAGGGAGCTTAGAGATGAGATCCCCGCTGCCAAACCATGTCAAAAGCTTTGGGTGTATCAAGGGCAACTACATAGGATTTCGCTAAATCTCTCAGGGATGAGGACTAGACATTAGGAAGGTAGGAAAGAATATGTCTAGCGGATCTCACCCGACGGAAGCCATACTGGTGATCAGGAGGAAGACTGTGAGATTCAAGATGTCTCAGGACACAGGAGTTAAGGAGTGATTCAAAGACTTTGGCAATGGTTGATGTCAAAACAACAGGGCGATAGTGAGAGAGGTCAGAACGGTCACCCTTCATGAGGGACTGGATTTACCGACGCCTGCATCCGAGAAGAAAAGGCTTTGGTTTTAAAACGGAAATGAAACAAGCGAGCAAGCATAGGTGAAATTCCAGAGGCACAGTCTTTCTGTGAGCGGGGATGGATGCCATCGGGACCATAAGCCTTGCTTGTGATCAGAGAGAGAGATGCGCTTTTCGGACAGTACGAATAGAGATTATTGGAAGGGGCATAGGATTAGGAAGACAGGCATCAAGGGGTGAAGGAATGTTAGTCATCCAACGTAGAGTTAGAGGAAAAACGAGTGTCAAAGAGATTTGCCTTGTCTACGGCGCAAACAGCTATAGTACCGTCAGAACGGAAACGTAAAGGAAAGGTAGCGTGATAGAATTTCTTCGCGATGACCATATGGCTGAAGACCAATCGAATGAAAAGGAGAGGTTATCGCACTTCTCTTGAATACATAAAGGTTTCGCCTCACGATTAACGTACTTGCAGTGACCACTGGCACTGCTATATGCTGAATGGGAGTCGGAGGAAGGAGAGCTTTTCCAAGACCGATATGCCTAATCCCTTACACCCGAATGGCCTCAGAATGAGGAACAGTTGAACCACGGACTGGAAGAAGAGGTGGCCAACGAGGAAGAGGGAATAAATGCTTCCATTACCGCTTCAAGCATCACATCATAAGAGACAATGATTTACCCAAAAGAAGTCAGAAAAGAATTTGTGTAAGATATTCCACTCAACTTTGTTGAGATACCAATATTTGCGTTTAGAAGGGGCTGCTGGAGGGGGAGGTGCAGTTAGAATATATATATATATATATATATATATATATATATATATATATATATATATATATATATATATGAAATGTATAAATGTATATAGGTACATAGAGAGATGAATGATAGCGAGGTTTCACTTATCGATTGTTGCTTGGAAAATATAGTTTCATAAGGAAAAGAATCCTCAGATCTTGTATCAGCATATTCTAACATATTAGCTCCAGTTTCGCCTTCAAATGCACCATCGCCACAAGCTTAGACGTAGATAAAACCTGATAAGTAATGGCGAAGAAAATGAATTCATAAAGCCACTAAATGTTTTATCCATTGTCGACATGTATATCCTTTTTACCTAATTCAAACCCTAATGGGAAAATAAAAGCCAGGAACCAAGCCGAGATGAAATATGAAACATGTGATTCCCGAAATTTCACAAACATGTTATCTTATGAAAAATACAGCAGCTTTGTGCAAAGGTTATGAATTCCAAAATCAAGTTTATCCATTTTGGCCAAGAGGGACTTGAGTGTAAATAATTCTCTAACTGGAAGACGTTGGCTGGAGCACAGGAGATCGCCATTTGGCGTGGTGATAAACAGAGGGTGTGATTGTGAAGGCTGAGAGAGGGGAGTTGATCTTTGCTGATGCGTGTGAACAGGTTGTTCAAGATGTTCAAGAGATGAAAGTCGTCAAAAGTTGTTTCCTCTTACCAACATGCGATGCTTTGTAGTTATCGGGTTCGTAAATTAAAGACGCTTGTGATTCTTTAGGTGCAACGTCCTTGAACTTTGAAAAGGTCCCTTGAACTTTGTAAAGTTCTGGAGTGTATTCTTTACCCACTCTTTGGCTCCATGAGCCTTACCAATAAGCCTTTAGATCTCACAATCACGATGAGCCAAACTGCATTATGTTGACGTAAACTAAAACAGAAAAACTGCCTATCATCTGCCAGTGGTTATAAGGAGTCTGTATGTGATGGAGGATGAAATGACGAGATGCCAAGGCTGAGAGAAGCCAAGTCTTTCTGGCATCGGGAGAGCTGCTGAACACCTGCAGCGGCTGACGTTCAAGACGGGAGATAAAAGTCAAAGTCAAGGTCCCCTTCTTTCATGTGGAGCCTCCCAGGTGAGAGCGCCGCTGCATCTCCACGTTAACTCGTCTGTCCGAGCCTTTGATGTCGAGCGAGAATCAGGAACCTGAAACAATTTGAAGGTGAACAACAGTCACAGATAAAGCTAGTATGATAGCAATTAAAAAAGGAAAATTGCTACAAGATGGTCAGCTGGCTATCAGGAGAAGACACAGGCAAGGCAGCTGGTTGGCAGATGGTAAGCGATACTCAACAGCACTGCGTAACGTACACCTGACCCAAGGACCCAAGCAGCTGCTGATGGCTGGGGTGATGGCCTCACACTCTGAGCCTGTGAAGGAACAAAACAGCGCACAGTGAATTATCTTCCGGCGATTGAAGGGAGCCAGCAAGTGAGTGGGCTGGTGGTGGAGGAAGGGAGGCGCTAAATCCACAAAAAGGGGAAAAAAAAAAGAATAAGTAAATGAATGTAAAGACGAGATGTTGGTCCAGGGGGAGGTGTGTGTACTCGGTTTCTTGATCCCTTGTATACGATAGTACAGCCCTTGGGATGTTATGGCCTAGCTTTGGACCTGATTCATCGTGTTATCGTGCTCTCAAGGGTAATTCAGTCGTTCCCCAGAGATGAAAATGAATATTTTGTGTCACCTCCAACCAGTCGTGAGGTGATCACAATAATCAGTGGGAGGAATGTCAGCAGCCAACTGCTCCTCCTCAGATCAGGCACAATCACAGTGGTAAGAACAACAGCCAGCCAGGCAGCCAGACCTTGCCATGACCTGGAGAGGCAACACATTCATCATACTCTGGACACTAAGGCAACGAGAGGCCATGTTGCTTATTAATGTTCCGTCTCTGTACGTGCTTAGGTTGTGGCTCTGTTGCTTATTACTGCCTTGTCTGTTGGCCTGAGCAAGTCTGACAACATTTCTGTTGCACACACACATTGTATATATATATATATATATATATATATATATATATATATATATATATATATATATATATACATATATATAAATTATTTATTATGACGCAGGAGGTTTTTGCGCAAGTCGAAACATAAGAAGAATAAAACTCAAAAACTCAGAACATCTCTTTGTTTGCTCATCCCAATTCAAACATACACGCGTTATATATTTTATTATTATTTTATTATACTTTGTCGCTGTCTCCCGCGTTTGCGAGGTAGCGCAAGGAAACAGACGAAAGAAATGGCCACCCCCCCCCCCCCCCCCCATACACATGTATATACATACGTCCACACACGCAAATATACATACTTACACAGCTTTCCATGGTTTACCCCAGACGCTTCACATGCCTTGCTTCAATCCACTGACAGCACGTCAACCCCGGTATACCACATCGCTCCAATTCACTCTATTCCTTGCCCTCCTTTCACCCTCCTGCATGTTCAGGCCCCGATCACACAAAATCTTTTTCACTCCATCTTTCCACCTCCAATTTGGTCTCCCTCTTCTCCTTGTTCCCTCCACCTCCGACACATATATCCTCTTGGTCAATCTTTCCTCACTCATCCTCTCCATGTGCCCAAACCACTTCAAAACACCCTCTTCTGCTCTCTCAACCACGCTCTTTTTATTTCCACACATCTCTCTTACCCTTACGTTACTCACTCGATCAAACCACCTCACACCACACATTGTCCTCAAACATCTCATTTCCAGCACATCCATCCTTCTGCGCACAACTCTATCCATAGCCCACGCCTCGCAACCATACAACATTGTTGGAACCACTATTCCTTCAAACATACCCATTTTTGCTTTCCGAGATAATGTTCTCGACTTCCACACATTCTTCAAGGCCCCCAGGATTTTCGCCCCCTCCCCCACCCTATGATCCACTTCCGCTTCCATATATATATATATATATATATATATATATATATATATATATATATATATATATATATATATATATATATATATGTATATATATAAACGTAAACTGATCATTTGGTAAGGAAGTTGCAAATTCTGGAGTTTCTGGTGAATGCATTAGATTAGTTGTCGTTTGGCCTTGTCAAGCAACGTCCATCAGATTGCTCAGTCGGCCACGCAGGGCTGGGAGAAAACAGTCACGTCCCACGGATGAGATGAGTGATGATCAGGGTGTCAAGTGTTCTCCCAGCCTGAACAAGCCTCACAACTCCTGTGCAGGCTGGTTGCCAGCCACTCCTGTCAATTAGATTTAGTGAAGCCTTCGAGATATAATGCACGTGAAGGACAACCGTAAGGAGGAAGGATTTATTCTGACGACAGTGAAAACGAAATATGTAATTCGCTGCTGGAACATCCTTTTGGAAGGTTTTACTCCTGGCAGATCTCGCACAGATTTTTGGCCTGTCAGTAAGGATTACTCGTACTATCATCCATGCTACTGGTTTACTCTTGTTCGTGAGCATTGATTACCAAGGCCACGGATCTCATGGAATCAGACAGTTAATCTTCATATTTTTGTAGAGTACAGAACGAGATTCAAGCTTTTCCGTAAGAAAAGAGTAAAATGAAAATACAGTTGATTTTCTAAGATTTTTTTGTTATCAGCGATGATCGTATTCAAAATAGTTGTTGATTATGGAAGGTGAATATTAACTGGAAGATGTTGCTGGAATCCTCATTCATAAGTAACATAACACGTAATGACTGAGAGGATCGACATGTGATCTCTTAACCAGGACTGGTTACCATAAGGTGGCGTATATGATCCCATTATTTGATTTTCCCCAGAAATAGAATTGAGGAAAACGTGAAGTCTGCGTCATCATCAAAGAAGCAGAGGAGGCTATACTGTCGGCAAGTAAGAACAGTGTAACTAGACACGACCTTAAGACTCCTCTCCTGAGTCAACGCGAGAAAGAACACAACAATAAACCAGTCCCCCTCCACTCCCACTTTATGACTGGAATTTTGTATTGATTTTGCTGGTGGTGGTGGTGGTGGTGGCGTGCCACCATCTGTGTCAGACAGGAAGCAGACAGACAGACAGTGATTAGCTGATGCTGCACGCGAGATAGACACAGAATAGAATGGTTTTTCTGAAGGATAGTTTTCTGTCCCTGTAAATCATTTTTTGTTCTTATGGTACAGTATGTAACTCTGAGCTGACGTAGTTATTCTAATGAGGAAGACATTTCTTCTGTTGTCGTTTAGGGTGTTATTTTCGTTTCGATAATGAACCTGTAGCGTGTTTGGATAATTTTCTTGTTTGTAACATAGATAAAAGAACTCTGTAAAGGTTTTTCGTTACGCTGAGAAATTTCCATTTTAGACTTTCTTCAGCGTGTTGCAATTTTCTTTTAGTAATCTCTCTGTAATATTGAATGCATTCCTTGATCCTGTGACCTGCCAGTTACTCTAGATATCCAGCACGTATTTCTTTTCCATCCAGTTAGATGATTCCTTCAGTCAAGGAGGAGTATTGTACGTCTCTTCGAAGGTACATCACCTCTTCTCAGCTGTACCTGTGTCTAGATGCTTGATCCAGTTAACATCACTGATGTCCAGACGCATTGCATAGAAGTTGACTTATATTAAAAATATAGACATAATGGTACCGAATTTGAAATAAGTCAACTTCTATGCAATGCGTCTGGACATCAGTGATGTTAACTGGATCAAGCATCTAGACACAGGTACAGCTGAGAAGAGGTGATGTACCTTCGAAGAGACGTACAATACTCCTCCTTGACTGAAGAAATTGGCTCTTGTGAGATTTGGAAAACATTAGGCAACAGTGATAACAATGTCGTCAGAGTCACTGTAAATCCCAACTGTGATATTAAAAATATAGACATAATGGTACCGAATTTGAAATCACAGTTGGGATTTACAGTGACTCTGACGACATTGTTATTACTGTTGCCTAATGTTTTCCAAATCTCGCAAGAGCCAATTAAACTAGTATCGGTGGATAACTGTAATTCAGCTGTATCGTTATCTTTTGTTGGGTCGTAGGTGATATGATGTAAAAGCCAAGCTTCTGTTGAATTAATCACTGCGTCTCTCTCTCTCTCTCTCTCTCTCTCTCTCTCTCTCTCTCTCTCTCTCTCTCTCTCTCTCTCTCTCTCTCTCTCTCTCTCTCTCTCTCTCTCGGGTCACCTGTTAAGTAATCCCAGTTGTTACCACGATTGTTGAAAATCTCTTTTCAGTTATTGCCTGTTTGTTTTTCTTTAGAGACTTGATTCCTTTTAATAAAGTAGTATCATTTTCTTCGTGTTTATTTTGGGGTCTGTATAATACTTCATCAGTAATTTTGCCCGTCTGTCTTTAGAAAGTAGTATTCATTTTCTTCCTGTTGTTTTAGGGTCTTTATACAACTTCATCCGTGATTCTGTTCGTCTGGGTATCAGTTAGTTGCACAGACAGTCGTATCTGTGGACATCAATGATGTATAGCCTAGTACGGTACCTTTCATCTCTCTCTCTCTCTCTCTCTCTCTCTCTCTCTCTCTCTCTCTCTCTCTCTCTCTCTCTCTCTCTCTCTCTCTCTCTCTCTCACATAAACCATAACTCCGCCACCAGTCCTCTGCGGTCTTCCTTTATTCAAAGCATCATATCCCGGTATTGCTGAACCTAGTAATTCATGATTTCTTTCAGTACTTTCACGTGAGCTTTTGTTATTATCATGATATCTGGCTCGACAGAGTGTGTGTGTGTGTGTGTGTGTGTGTGTGTGTGTGTGTGTGTGTGTCTGTGCGATTAGTCTTCTCCCCAATCTAAGTCTAAACTTCGAAAGTTGTTATAGAACATTGTAAGGTTATGATAGCGAATGTCATGGCTGGTGAGATGAAACATTTCCGAGTGTCAGGAATCAATTTATGATTTTGCTCTCACTTTTTCCCTGGAGGTTTGTTTGACTTAGGCTAACCTGTCACTCGGGGTCAAACGGATCACCACCAGACCTGACCCGTATAGCTTTAAGGAACCACGTCTGACCTGAACTCTCCCTCATTTGGTGGCTGCCTACTATTATTCCCTGACCTGACTAATTGCTCCCTACTTTCTGGGTCTAAATGACCCGTTTATGACTTAGTTGTACTGTTCATCTTTTTTAATCTACCCTGCGTGACTGTGCCATTCTCAACCCTGGGTAGATGCACGTTGTCTCTACCAGACAGAGCCCTACCATTTCTACCAAACAGGACCCTACCATTTCTACCAGACAGAACCCTACCATTTCTACCAAACAGGACCCTACCATTTCTAAAGCTGCTATATGTCATCCTCTTCTGTCCTACAAATACCCTTGACCCTCTTACACTGTGTGTGCTCCGATGTGCCCCGCTTCACACACACACACACACACACACACACACACACACACACACACACACACACACACACACACAAAGCCGCTCCCAACACTTTCTGTTTCTTTCCTATTTTCACTTATCTCTTTTGACATCCTGTTGTGTATACACGACCACAGGAGAATTATGAACCAAATTTCTGAGTAAGATTCCATTTTGTGGACTGAAGGGGAGCAGTCAGATCAGCCGGAACGAGCTCCGGAGGACAGACGTCTCGGTAATAATCGCTGACCTCACTTTTAGGGCGAGTGCTCAGCACAGACACCCATGTGTAACCAAGGTCATGGGTGCGCCTGACTCGGTGGTTGCAAGTAGGAGACAGGGTGAGAGTAATTGAAGCTGTTCATTGAGGATCAGAGTGTAGCGGATGTGCACTGGTGTTGGTGGGTATGTATTGTGTGGCTGGTGAGAATGTACTGGGCACACACACACACACATATATATATATATATATATATATATATATATATATATATATATATATATATATATGTGTGTGTGTGTGTGTGTGTGTGTATACATTATTTATATTTCTTTTATTATTTTGCTTTGTCGCTGTCTCCCGCGTTCGCGAGGTACCGCAAGGAAACAGACGAAAGAAATGGCCCAACCCACCCCCATACACATGTATATACATACACGTCCACACACGCAAATATACACACCCATACATCTCAATGTACACATATATATACACACACAGACACATACATATATACACATGCACACAATTCACACTGTCTGCCTTTATTCATTCCCATCGCCACCTCGCCACACATGGAATACCATCCCCCTCCCCCCTCATGTGTGCGAGGTAGCACTAGGAAAAGACAACAAAGGCCCCATTCGTTCACACTCAGTCTCTAGCTGTCATGCAATAATGCCCGAAACCACAGCTCGCTTTCCACATCCAGGCCCCACCCTAACTTTCCATGGTTTACCCCAGACGCTTCACATGCCCTGATTCAATCCACTGACAGCACGTCGACCCCGGTATACCACATCGATCCAATTCACTCTATTCCTTGCCCGCCTTTCACCCTCCTGCATGTTCAGGCCCCGATCACTCAAAATCTTTTTCACTCCATCCTTCCACCTCCAGTTTGGTCTGCCACTTCTCCTCGTTCCCTCCACGTCCGATACATATATCCTCTTGGTCAATCTTTCCTCACTCATTCTCTCCATGTGCCCAAACCATTTCAAAACACCCTCTTCTTATCTCTCAACCACGCTCTTTTTATTTCCACACATCTCTCTTACCCTTACATTACTTACTCGATCAAACCACCTCACACCACATATTGTCCTCAAACATCTCATTTCCAGCACATCCACCCTCCTGTGCACAACTCTATCCATAGCCCACGCCTCGAAACCATACAACATTGTTGGAACCACTATTCCTTCAAACATACCCATTTTTGCTTTCGGAGATAATGTTCTCGACTTCCACACATTCTTCAAGGCTCCCAGGATCTTCGCCCCCTCCCCCACCCTATGATTCACTTCCGCTTCCATGGTTCCATCCGCTGCCAGATCCACTCCCAGATATCTAAAACACTTTACCTCCTCCAGTTTTTCTCCATTCAAACTTATATATATACTCCATACTTGTTCGCCGTGTTTATGCCATGCAGGGTATCGCTGAGAACGGCAAAACCGTATCCCCTCTCTGCGGGCATATGTAATGCACCGAAACTAGAGGCCGATATGTTTAGGATTGATAGAAGGAACACTCAGTAATGACATCAATATTAATAGAATAACTTCTATAAATGGTCGCTCTTAATCCAGTCTACGCGGGTTCCATAGACCTGGGTAAGACAGTCTGACAAACACACAGGTACGGACGGTGTCGAGTCAAAGAACAAATAGAGAGAGAGAGAGAGAGAGAGAGAGAGAGAGAGAGAGAGAGAGAGAGAGAGAGAGAGAGAGGCGCAAAGAAATCTGATACGACTCCAGATGTCGGGATAAATCTCTGCCCATGAAGTGGGTTCCCCCTGTAGCATTTTTCCATTGATTACTACCAACAACCAGGACACACACCCCCTCCCTCCCTCCCCCCGGGGGACCTGCTGACTCATCCTGAGGTGATCTGAGTCGGCTCTGGCTTGTATAGTACGAAATGATCAAAGGGTGAGGAAAAGGGTTCATTATACAGCGGGTTAGAACCACAACCTTGAGGACAAACCCTGAGAGATGTTTTGATTCATTTCTTATGCACAACGGTACAACCAACCCTTGAACTCGATGGTATAACCCTTCAACTCGATGGTACGACCCTTGAACTCGATGGTACGACCCTTGAACACGATGGCACGACCTTTGAACTCGATGATACGACTCTTGAACTCGATGATACGACCCTTGAACACGATGGCACGACCTTTGAACTCGATGATACGACCCTTGAACTCGATGATACGACCCTTGAACACGATGGTACGACCTTTGAACTCGATGATACGGCCCTTGAACTCGATGGCATGACCCTTGAACTCGATGGTACGACCCTTGAGCACGATGATAAGCCCCTATAGCAGGAAGGGACGAACCTTTAAGAAGACGGTACAACCATGAAGCACGATGGTGCGACCTTTGAATCCGATGGTGTGGCCCTTGAGCACGACGGTACATCCCTAAAAGCAGGACGGGACAACCATTAATCCCGGTACGTCCCTTATGCTCGCCTGGCCTCTGACGTGACCCCAAACGTTTCAGGTCACGAGCTACGTCATCATACACCATCGTGCTCAAAGAATTGTGTTATTGTGTTCAAGGCTTATGTCGTCGTGTTCAAGGTTTATGCCGTCGTGTTCAAGGCTTATGCTGTCGTGTTCAAGGTTTATGCCGTCGTGTTCAAGGTTTATGCTGTCGTGTTCAGGGTTTATGCCGTCGTGTTCAAGGTTTATGCCGTCGTGTTCAAGGTTTATGCCGTCGTGTTCAAGGTTTATGCCGTCGTGTTCAAGGTTTATGCCGTCGTGTTCAAGGCTTATACCG
>NC_092236.1:19132017-19174517 GCF_036320965.1 Panulirus ornatus | reverse complement strand
AGTGGCCACTGTGTGTTCAAAGCGTCGCTTTCCAGGGTTACCGGTATAATCTGTTCTTGGTTCTTGGTGCGATATTGATTGTGGGCAATATATCATTTCGAGCGCAAAATCATTCCTTTTAAGAGTTGATATGCGTGATGGCATGACTCCTGGGTGTGATGACCTAGCTCTTGACCTAAACTCCATGTTAGGTCAAGGGCCAGTCGTTTATACACAAGGATCGTGCCATCACGTTCAAGAGATCGTACCCTCGTGCTCAAGGGTAGTACCCTTGTGCTCAAGGGTAGTACCCTTGTACTCATGGGTCGCACTCTTGTACTCAAGGGTCGTAACCTCGTGCTCAAGGGTCGTACCCTTGTGCTCAAGTGTCATAACCTCGTGCTCAAGGGTCGTAACGTCGTGCTCCAGGGTCGTAACCTCGTGCTCAAGGGTCGTACCCTTGTGCTCAAGTGTCATAACCTCGTGCTCAAGGGTCGTAACGTCGTGCTCCAGGGTCGTAACCTCGTGATCAAGGGTCGTACCCTTGTGTTCAAGGGTCTTACCCTTTTGCTTAAGGGTCGGTCGTAACCTCGTGCTCAAGGGTCGTAACCTCATGCTCAAGGGTCGTAACCTCGAGCTCAAGGGTCGTACCCTTGTGCTCAAGAGATTAACGGATTGATACATCATCGTCATTACAGTGTATGATGGAGTTACAGGACCACTGTCTTTTTTATCAGCAGTTTGAGAACTGTAATAAACCAAGTCCTGTTCAACTTCGCTGCCACATTTGTAGTAGGTCTGTGACACTAATGAGGTGTAACGTTCTGTGTTCCACACTGCATCGTTGTGTAGATATCTACAGCAACGTTATTTACTTCGTCCTAGATGTATGAATACCTCCTGCCCGTTAAGATACGTATATATATCAAAAGCTGTGACCGAGTGTAGTGCGTGGACCAGTGTGAAACCCCTGTGTCTATATAGTCTCTGTTGGCTGTTATAATGCCTCCTTCTTTTCCTGGAAGAAATAAGCTGTTGACTCTCTCTCTCTCTCTCTCTCTCTCTCTCTCTCTCTCTCTCTCTCTCTCTCTCTCTCTCTCTCTCTCTCTCTCCATTATTATTTTTTCCCTTAATTAAGATCCAGGCCCACAAACACCTGCGGATCCTTGAAAAGTTGATTTCTATATTTTTACTCTTTCTTTCACCCGAAAGTGGTCTTCGACTGGGACTTTATTCTTAAGATTTATGTGGCCAATGATTTACGTGTGAATTGCACATATTGCCACTGTATTTTTCTTACATATGGTGGCCGCGTATCTGTAAAAATACAGTGGGCATTTGAGTAGGTACTTCAGTCAGGGCATATGTGTAACAGTTGAAATATTTCTGAGTAAACATGTGTACAATAGTTATGTGTGCATGTATGCAATACTGTAACACTGCACATTCTTTAAGTTAATGGTCTGTATATATGCTCACGTATATACGAGTTCACTGTACGGTAAACAAGATGCTATTGTTTTCTGTAATCTGAATCGCCGCGGATTTTTTTCCTTTAGAAACAAAAGCTTTGGAGTGGTCGACAGAATATTGTGTCTCGTGTGTTGCAGCGGGATAACAGAATCATGACGCGGAAGAGGAGGAGGAGGAGGAGGAGGAGTAAGGAGAGGACGTGGAAGAGCAGGACGAGCCACAGGAGGAGGCAAGAATGAGAAGTATTAAGAGCAGTATTCGGAATAGGGGCAGCAGCATCAGGAGGAGCCACAGGAGGTGGCAGATGGGGAAGAGCAAGAGGACCAAGAAGAGGAGGAGTAGGAGCAGGAGGAACAAGAGAAGGAGGAATTCAGGATGAGTCAGGAGAGAAGAGTAAGAACAGAGGGAACCAGAGGAGGAGTTAGGAGGAGCCAGAGGGGAAGAAGGAAGAACAAGAGGTGCAAGATGAGTGGGAGCCACAGAAATAGGAATATCAGCAGGAAGAGCAAGAGGAGGAAAAAAATCAAGAGGAACCACGAATGGAAGAGTAATAAAAGCAGCAAGAACAGAGGGAACCACTGGAGGAGGAGTGAGAGCAGGAGGGGTCAAGGGGTATGATGTGGTGACCAAATATAACCGATGCACTGACTGAACTCCACCTGACGGGGGCATCGCGGATCCAGCAGCCTCAGGTCGGACACGCTGCGATTAACATACAATAGGAACCTAAGCTGGAAAAGCGACGCTTTCATCTTGCTCACTCAACTTCCTGTAAAAGAAAAAAGTCAAACGTAATTAGGTTCTTTTTCTTTCAAACTTTATGAAAAAGGAATCATTTATGTAGAGATGCATGCAGTTGAAGTTCTAATGGTCTGCCTGATCCAAGGATGCTCCGCAATATCATTTGGAATTAGAGGCTTTTTATAGGGCTGTGATACAGTAGCGTGGCGTGTCAATCCTTATATCAATCCTCCTGAGGGTCTCACATTGCGATGTAGTTTCATAAGATGGTTTCCTACAGATAAGTCCCCGTGTATCTCCTGCGTCTCGTGGGAGGCGACTTGGAGGAGCGTGGGACTGAGAATCCTCCCCTCCAAAGTTACTCTTCAAAAGAAGGAACAGATGAAGGAGCCATGCGAATAAGACGAAGTCATCTGTTCTTGATGTTACGTTGCTCACGGAGAAAGTAGCGACCACATATGATCATATATCGGGGTCGACGTGTTGTCAGTGGACTGAACCTGGGCATGTGAAGCGTCTGGGTTAGACCATGGAAAGGTCTGTGGGGCCTGGATGTGGATAGCGAGCTGTGGTGTCAGTGCATTACGTATGACAGTGAGAGACTGAGTGTGAACGAATGTGGCCATTTTGTCTGTTTTCCTGGCGCTACCTCGCTGAAGCGGGGGGGTTACAATGCTGCTTCCTGTGGGGCGGGGTAGCGACAGAAATGGATGAATGCAAGCAAGTATGTATACGTATATGTTTATGAATGTATATGTCTGTGTATGTGGATGTATATATATGTATATGTTGATATGCATATGTATGTATATGTGCGTGTATGTATATACATGTGTATATGAGTTTCCTGGCGCTACCTTGCTGACGCGGGAAACAGCGACGAATTATGATAAGTGAATATATATATATGTATATATATATATATATATATATATATATATATATATGTATATATATATATATATATGTATATATATATATATATATATATGTATATATATATACATATATATATATATATATATATATATATATATATATATATATATATATATATATATATATATATATGTATATATATATATATATATATGTATATATATATATATATATATATATGTATATATATATATATATATATACATATATATATATATATATATATATATATATATATATATATATATATATATATATATATATTTTTTTTTTTTTTTTTTTTTTTTTTCTTTTCTTTTAAACTATTCGCCATTTCCCGCGTCAGCGAGGTAGCGTTAAGAACAGAGGACTGGGCCTTTTTTGGAATATCCTCACCTGGCCCCCTCTGTTCCTTCTTTTGGAAAATTAGAAAAAAGAAAAAAAACGAGAGGGGAGGATTTCCAGCCCCCCGCTCCCTCCCCTTTTAGTCGCCTTCTACGACACGCAGGGAATACGTGGGAAGTATTCTTAATTCCCTATCCCCAGGGATAATATATATATATATATATATATATATATATATATATATATATATATATATATATATATATATATATATATCTGTTTCCCATTAACAGAGTCCTGGAAAGAGGGGCAAGTATGAAGTCTGTTGGGGATGAGAGAGCTTGGGAAGTGAGTCAGTTGTTGTTCGCTGATGATACAGCGCTGGTGGCTGATTCATGTGAGAAACTGCAGAAGCTGGTGACTGAGTTTGGTAAAGTGTGTGGAAGAAGAAAGTTAAGAGTAAATGTGAATAAGAGCAAGGTTATTAGGTACAGCAGGGTTGAGGGTCAAGTCAATTGGGAGGTGAGTTTGAATGGAGAAAAACTGGAGGAAGTGAAGTGTTTTAGATATCTGGGAGTGGATCTGTCAGCGGATGGAACCATGGAAGCGGAAGTGGATCATAGGGTGGGGGAGGGGGCGAAAATTTTGGGAGCCTTGAAAAATGTGTGGAAGTCGAGAACATTATCTCGGAAAGCAAAAATGGGTATGTTTGATGGAATAGTGGTTCCAACAATGTTGTATGGTTGCGAGGCGTGGGCTATGGATAGAGTTGTGCGCAGGAGGATGGATGTGCTGGAAATGAGATGTTTGAGGACAATGTGTGGTGTGAGGTGGTTTGATCGAGTAAGTAACGTAAGGGTAAGAGAGATGTGTGGAAATAAAAAGAGCGTGGTTGAGAGAGCAGAAGAGGGTGTTTTGAAATGGTTTGGGCACATGGAGAGAATGAGTGAGGAAAGATTGACCAAGAGGATATATGTGTCGGAGGTGGAGGGAACGAGGAGAAGAGGGAGACCAAATTGGAGGTGGAAAGATGGAGTGAAAAAGATTTTGTGTGATCGGGGCCTGAACATGCAGGAGGGTGAAAGGAGGGCAAGGAATAGAGTGAATTGGAGCGATGTGGTATACAGGGGTTGACGTGCTGTCAGTGGATTGAATCAAGGCATGTGAAGCGTCTGGGGTAAACCATGGAAAGCTGTGTAGGTATGTATATTTGCGTGTGTGGACGTGTGTATGTACATGTGTATGGGGGGGGGGGGGGTTGGGCCATTTCTTTCGTCTGTTTCCTTGCGCTACCTCGCAAACGCGGGAGACAGCGACAAAGTATAAAAAAAAAAAAAAAAAAAAAAAATATATATATATGCAAACACACATAATGGCTTATGTTGAAGTGTGTCTGTGTATATGCACATATAAGGGTAAAATCATGATATATATGTACAAGGTAATGAGACAGGGGCAACATAACATGCAAATAATAATCATACACACATACGCACATATCATAAACAAGGGAGACATACACGTCGTAGAGAACACTCCTCTGAAATCATTTCGATCAAGGATCACTTGCACTAAACCCTTCATGGACAAGATATGCAGCAGCCAGTCTCCCCGCTGTCAGAATCAACCAACAGCTCACATTTAGACAATTAATCTTCGTAAGTCCCCTACGTCCCTCCCTCCCTATGTCCTGGGTCCGAGCGGGGTGATCAATGACCAGACGATTATCACAAGTCGACGGTTGAAACGTTGCAAAGTGACGCTGAAGTACAATTCGCTTTCACGAGGACATTTTTACATGGAATTAATTACTCGACTCAGGGGGGAATGGCACGTCCCTCGCCCGGGGCTGGTGCGTGACGATGATGTATGGAGGGTGAAAGAGAGGTAGGGGGCTGCGCGCGACTGGCTCCTTCTCGTGGGGATCTACATCTCTCTCTCTCTCTCAGGCCAGCCCCATGGGGAAGGAGCTCAAGAGGAGCCGAGGGGTAATAGTACCCTGAGAGGCAAGAAGGGAGGAGAGCGAGGTGAGGATGACGTAAGGGAGGGAGGATGGAAGGGGAGAGTGTCCTGAGAAGTGTGTTTGATGAAGGAAGGGAGAGAGAAAGTGGAGGAGACGGGGTGCCAAGGGGAGGGGTGTTGCCTAGAGACATGTAAGAGGGGAACGGTAGAAGTATTAAATGGCAGGTGAGGAGAGAGAGAGAGAGAGAGAGAGAGAGAGAGAGAGAGAGAGAGAGACCTCTCGTAAGATTTTTCCCGATACTCTCTCAGATCCAGGTGGACAAGTCGTCTGGCTCAGATGGCATACCTCCTCGTTTTTTTAAGGGAGTATGTATCTGAACTAGCACTGATCCCTGCTCGCCTATTTTGCCTCTGTCTGAAATCTCAAGATTTTATCTTCAGCTTGGAAGCTCGCCTTAGTGCAGTCCATCCCTAGGAAAGAAGACCGCTGCAACCCCTCTAACTATCGCCCCATTGCACTGACTCGTAGTTATTTCCAAAGTCTTTGCGCTCTCCTTAACGTTCACTTTCTCATACACGTAGAATGGCATTGCCTTTTTTCAGATTACTAGTGTGGATTTCGCAGTGCTAAGGTCCACTGGTGATCTCTCCTATGGGACTCTCGAATTTTGGATAAGCTTTTGTCGCAGTCCTCGACATCTCCCAAAGCATTTAATAGGATGTGGCATAAGTCTGTGCTATCTAAATTCCCTTCCTTTTTTCTCTCTCTCTATGTGTTCTAATGCATAGGTTCCTCATAGGCCGTTCCATCGCAGTAGTCGTCGATGGAGCGACTTGCCCCGCTCCTCTCTCCATCATATCAACGTTGAGTGGTGTTCCTCAGGGTTCTGTCCTACCACCTCCTCACTTTCTACTCTCGATAAATGGTCTAGTCTCTTCTCGTATGCTGATATTTCCACTTGACATACTATAACCCATTTTTCCTCCCCTCCTCCCTTATGCTCGTTCTCTTTCTCGTGCTGATCATATTTCATCTCTCATTTCTGCCTGTGTGCACTTCCGGCATCACTTCTCTTCAGCCTTCCCTTCCCGTGCGAATTGTCTCTGTTATTTAAGTGTTGTTTTGGCCACTTCTCGTGAGCTGTCTGCATGTGTCCCCATCCGTTGCCCGTGTTTGGCCCCTGCTTCCCTCAATATCAGCGTGGAGAACAGTTACTGGAGGATTGGCTGTTATGATACATACTCCTTTCCTCGAACAGCTAAGGTGTCGAATTCTCTTCCTTCAAACGTTTGCCTTCCCCTCTTCATATAACCTTTCTTTCCTTTTAGAGTCTAACTAACACTTGCGGAGCCCAGATTTCTTTCTTTCTTTCTTCTCAACGTTTTTCCCTTCACCCGAGATGGCCTTGAGTGTGGCATATCATTTGCCCGTGTTATGTCTGCCGCTATAAAAAAAGAGTTACTGATGTTACGAAGGAAAAATCGTAACAGTAGGGAAATAGATTGGTAGGAAATTGGTAGTTTAAGATGATTAGTGAAGTTGATGGAAGCGTGTGGATAAGAAAATAAGAGAGGGAAAGATTTATACGTGAAGAAAAAGACAGAAACCAGAATGTATGTACAAACCCTATGGAAACACGGAGGGCTGAGAAGAGAGCTAAGGTACCTATCAGAATCTACAACGCGATTTTGCCTTTAGGGAGGGCTAGCGCAGAGATAGATAGATAGATAGATAGATAGAGAGAGAGAGAGAGAGAGAGAGAGAGAGAGAGAGAGAGAGAGAGAGAGAGATCGCTAAGGATGACCTTGCTTAACGAAGTAGAGCGTCATCGTAGAGAAGACCTACGCACCTCGGGTACCTACAACGAAATTTATGCTAAGACATGACTAGCGCGTAGCGTTCACCACCGCGTGTCTAGTGTGGTTCATCATACTCATGTACTATGAAGCCACACACACACTGCATACATGTCCATGTTAGATTCATCTGGAACTGCTCATAGCCAGTTGTCCAGAATTCTTTTGAAGTTTCCAGTGCTCTCAACGTGAAAATTTCTAATCTAGTTGGTCATGGTATTGGAGAATTTTCCATCTTTCATGCCAGATTCTCGAATATTTTTGCTCGTTGCCTTTTGGATAATTATATTCCAAGGAAATTTAGCATATTCAATTACTCTTTTTCTTCCGTTCTGTGTGGTTTTCAATCTCAGGATATTTGATTCCTTCCATCTATTGCAGTGCTTCATTATCTTGGTATATTCTGCTTCTTTGGTGAACGTGTATCTAAAGTCTTTCGTTATCGTTAATACTTTCCATTTCCACAATTTTACTGATAAAGCTTTTATGAGTTCTCTACAGCTTATCAGGTTTTAACTTGGTGACTTTACAGAAAAAACAGATTCAAATTTTGTTTCATAGGGAACATCATCATCATCACAGTCTTAGGACCTCTGAGGTATATTAATTATGTTTATAGTAGGTTATAGTGTTGACCAAGCGTCCACAGCTGCAAGCTAAGGTAAACAAAAGCTGAATGGTTGGGCTTATAGGCTTGACATTCGCGTTTTGATATGGATGATTGTCAAGCTTGAGGCATGGGCAACAAAAGCGAAAAATGCAACCTCCAGCACTGAGCTCGGATAAGCTACACAATGTCAGTGGGGAAAAGGATTACATGTGTGTGTCCCTGACGGCCTAAAGCCACGTTAGCAGTACTTGATATTAGTTAGGTAGGCTTCATCGGCTGGGCATTCGATTTCATTCCCAAGAAACTGTCTAATCCTCACCCTTTTCCAAGTCAGTGTTGCGTCCACACGCTTTGAGAACATTGTCCCGCTTGATACATGAATAGTGTAGAGGGAGCAGCTGGGACATATTTTGTTGAAGATGCCGAACCGACGAACACATTCTGTGAAAGCCGTCTAGATGACGTTAGCTGAAGAGGAAAAGTTAACAGATGAGTGAACACACACTTACTCGCCACCATCAAAGACTTCATCGTTCTTGATGTATAAGCGGCTGTTTAAGACTACATCAGTCTGAGTTCGACTTCAGTAATGGATACAAACGCGTGGACAAATGTTTTTTTTTTTTCTGCGATTGAGGCAAAGAATTTTTTCCATAACAGGATTATTAACAAATGGGGTGATTTATCAATAAAGGTGGTTGACATGAATGCTGTTAATACGTTGTAGAATTCGTCCAAAGTTTACAAGTTTTTTTTTTTATTTTGCCTTCAAAGTTACAACGTTTACATATATTTCTCCTTGACGTCTCCTTACTTCGCTGTTCTCCATCACTCTGGTCTGTGTTCCTGATCCCTTCTGTTACCACACACAGCCACAATTGGACCCATTGGTCTGTTGGTGCTTGCGATCCTTTGTATATCACGTACCTTCGGTAGTGAAGATGATGCCATTATCACACTCCTCATAACGACTCGACAACGTTCATTTTTTTTTTCAATGTCGTCGTCATATTCCAGGTTACCACGTGTGATGACCACTAAACCTCTCGATTTCTTCAACTTTCAGTCTCTCTCTCTCTCTCTCTCTCTCTCTCTCTCTCTCTCTCTCTCTCTCTCTCTCTCTCTCTCTCTCTCGCGCGCGCGCGCGCTGGTGGACTTTCGTGAGGCGATTCATTCTTTGTTTGGTATTTATTTTTGTGGATATCATTCACATCTTCTTAGTTGTAAGCTTTCATATCTGTATTTTTTTGTTCTCTCTTTTGATACTTATTATCTCCTCCTGGGTGTTTCTTCGTTTCTTCGTCCACTTTCTTTCATCCTCATTTTCTTCACCAGAAACTTTCATATTTTGTGCATCATAGTTTCCCTTTCTCATCTGTTACCGCACTTCACTTTCACCACGTTCACTACTGTCATGGTCATCACCATCATCACCATCATCATCATTCTTTTGTGTCATCATGCTATCTTTAACTACGCTGTCATTACATGACCAGAAAGAATCCCACTCATCTTCCACAGATATTATCGTTCATGCAGCCGTCCATACTCGTGGTACATACCATCTGTGAACAGCAGCTGTGGATACCCACCCCATTTCCCCCCTCCCTCCCACCCCCCCACCCAAAAAAAATCTGTTCTAATTCATTTTTCCTTTCGTGGTGTACTAGATATTGCGGCATCTACCTAGATGTGGCAGAAGGTTTTCTAATATCACAATAATAATACTTTTGTGTGTGTGTGTCCTTTAGTGCTTTTTTTTTTTTTTTGTGTGTGTGTGTGTGTGTCCTTTAGTGCTTTTTTTTTTTTTGTGTGTGTGTGTGTGTGTGTGTGTGTGTGTGTGTGTGTTTGTCCTGGTTTCTTGTGGTATTAGCTTTTATCATTCTCTCTCCCATCATCCTCCAGTGTTGCTCCGTCACCTGTGTTGTGTTGCATCAACAACTCATTCCCATCGCCACGTTTCTTTCGTTGTTAGATTTTGCCAATGTTTGTTGTTCTTTCTCATCTAGGTATCTGGTTCTCTGTCCTGACGACCGATCATTTCACCATCCTTAGTTATATGTTAGATCTGCTGCCCCCTAAGTGCTTTGGTTTTGAGCATACTTATGGCAATTTAACGTGGCATTACTCCTTAAGTGAGACTTTATTACATTTTTTTATTATTCTTTTTTTTTACGTGTCAGTCGGCGAGGATTAGGCAAGAAAAGAATCCGTTGAAAAATCCTACCTTAAGGAACTTCACTTCCCATCTGGAAAAGAAAAACTGCACCAACAGTGCAGAAAACACACACACACACACACACACACACACACACACACATTGCCATGCAGTGTCAACCTCCTGAAAACTAAGATTCGATTGACGTTTCCTCTGACTAAACTCCCCTTCAGGGAAGTATCCTTTTAAGTAAGCTCCCCACCGAGAAAAAAAGAAAAAACTCCCATTCCGTAAATTTCTTCTTAAGTAAACTCCCCACTGAGATAACTCCCTATTTGGTAAACTTTTCCGAGTAAACCCAATTTTCGGTAAACTTCTCCGCGACGAAACGTCCTGCTGATAATATACAAGATCCCTCCTGTACTATCACAATAACTGTTCAGAATATTTGAAAGTCCCTACTGGGGAAAAGAAAGAGCACCAGAAAGGAAGAAAAAATAAAGCTGGCATGGAGGGAGGCTCAGAGACTGTGCCGAGGAAGAAATACAGCGACGGTGGAGGGAGTTGACCAGAGGGTGATCCAGGGGGCCGGGATGGCCTGGGACGGTCTGGTCGCCTGGCGAGAGAGGCTGCGAGCGCGGACGTCTCCTTCCATCACTTCAACCACCGCCACCACCACACCACCACTGCCACTGCCAACACCACACATTTCTCTCTCTCTCTCTCTCTCTCTCTCTCTCTCTCTCTCTCTCTCTCTCTCTCTCTCTCTCTCTCTCTCTCTCTCTCTCGTTTCACAGCATTACCACCTTTTTAACCCTTCATACGGAACAAAATTACACACCACCGTCTTTGATCGTAAAAAGCTTTTGACACTGTCTGTCGATGTGTAATGTGGGTAAAAGGGTTTCGATTCTGCGTTGGAGGATTTCTGGCTGCTCGTCTAACAGAGAGTAATCTGTTCGGTTTCAAGGAAACAAAAGGGAAATCCAGGAGCTTGAACTTGATACTCCGCAGGATGGTTTACTGAGACCCACTTTGTTTCGTGTCGTAATTATTACCCTTCTTCAGTCCATGCCCAGGAACACCAAACGCCATACACTTAGTGATGCTGACAACAGCATGATCCACGCCTCTGGATTGTCACATGACAACACACTCAATATACTTAACCTATGTATCAAATGCTTTTGAGAGGCTGGAGTTTGCCTTCAATCTCGAGAAAACCAAAATCCTCACCTGGCACCCTTCAAGAAGAGATGGGTGTCACCAGAGAAAAGTGGCTGAATAATGGAACACACACTGAATACGTAAGATCGTGTTGGTAACCTGGATTAGAAGGACCAACATATGGTGCTACTGTAACTAGACTTAACCATCAGTATAGGAAGAGGTTTTGAGCACTCGAAGCTGTAGCTTGCCCCAGCTAGTCACAATGATACACATTACGTGCGTCAGTTCTCTGACTAATCACTGCCGCTCCTCTGCGTGAGCAAGCGCTCGATAGAATTCCTGGAAGGCTGGAGAAGATACAAAACGAAGCTGCGAGAGTTATTTTTGGCTGTCCCAGAGCAACAGAGAGTCTGAATGCATGGAAAGAGTTTGGTTTTCATTGCATCAAAGGGAATAATTGAACCACCCCTCTTACTGTAAGTAAAAGATGGAAGAAGAAGAAGAAGAGGAAGAAGAAGAAGAAGAAGAAAGGAGAGGCACAGACAAACACACCCCAAATCATGTCAGCAATTGAACATTGGTTTGAGCCTTCACCGACCAGAATGTCTCCATGTTGGGAGCAGGTCCCCATACCGTGGAATTCGGTCGGCTCTTCTGGCTTAAATCGGAGACATCCATCATGATCGATTACTAATGCTGTTATCTGGCTTGTAGTGGGTGGTATTCATCAGCTTTACCAAGTGAGACAACAAGCGCACTATTCTCCTCCATGAGTCTTTGATCTTAACTACTCCTCCAAAAGTCCTTGCTTAGAACACCTCCTTGAATTGACGCTTATAGTTATTAATGGCGCCCGTCCTCTTACTGACACCACCCTCACCACCGAACCCAATTTCTCACAAGTTATATGTGTAGTTGGGTTCCTACAACATGCCTCTGGTGGAAGTGTTAGTGCTGCTGTTGTATCACGACGTAGTGATGGTTTTTCCACAAGAAGTAAGGATGAATAACGGGACATCCACACTCCAGCCTGAACTCTTTGCTCTCCTCATTCTCCTTAAACTTACTCGTGTCACCAAGATAGATAGACTGACTGTAGGAGATTTCCTTAACTCATTGACTGGACTGGACTTCCTTTAACGTGAGCGTCATGTACTGAAGTGATGGCGTTGCAGTGCAGTGTGTCTCTTGGATTTCCCTCACGCTCTGGGCTGAGACCATCGTCTGATGTTGTGGATTACCACCTGGTCAACCTGCGGATGTCCTTTAAACTAAAAACTCGCAATGAATTCAACAAAATCGTTTCGACTCGAGACGAAGTGAAATCACCACAAGCAGATTCAACTATCATTGTATCATGCAAGAAGAACCACAGCACACACACACACACACACACACACACACACACGTATATATATATATATATATATATATATATATATATATATATATATATATATATGTCATACATATTCACTATATCCAGCGTTAGCGAGGTAGCTTCAAGAACAGAGGACTGAGCCATAGAGGGAAAATCCTTACTTGGCCCACTTCTTTGTTCCTTCTTTTGGAAAAGTGAATACTGCAAGGGAGGATTTCCAGCTCCCTGCTCCCACCCCTTTTAGTCGCCTCCTACGACACGCAGGAAATACGTAGAAAGTATTCTTTCTCCCCTATCCCCAGGGATAATATATATATATATATATATATATATATATATGTTGTTCGCTGATGATACAGCGCTGGTGGCTGATTCATGTGAGAAACTGCAGAAGCTGGTGACTGAGTTTGGTAAAGTGTGTGGAAGAAGAAAGTTGAGAGTAAATGTGAATAAGAGCAAGGTTATTAGGTACAGTAGGGGTGAGGGTCAAGTCAATTGGGAGGTGAGTTTGAATGGAGAAAAACTGGAGGAAGTGAAGTGTTTTAGATATCTGGGAGTGGATCTGTCAGCGGATGGAACCATGGAAGCGGAAGTGGATCATAGGGTGGGGGAGGGGGCGAAAATTTTGGGAGCCTTGAAAAATGTGTGGAAGTCGAGAACATTATCTCGGAAAGCGAAAATGGGTATGTTTGAGGGAATAGTGGTTCCAACAATGTTGTATGGTTGCGAGGCGTGGGCTATGGATAGAGATGTGCGCAGGAGGATGGATGTGCTGGAAATGAGATGTTTGAGGACAATGTGTGGTGTGAGGTGGTTTGATCGAGTAAGTAACGTAAGGGTAAGAGAGATGTGTGGAAATAAAAAGAGCGTGGTTGAGAGAGCAGAAGAGGGTGTTTTGAAATGGTTTGGGCACATGGAGAGAATGAGTGAGGAGAGATTGACCAAGAGGATATATGTGTCGGAGGTGGAGGGAACGAGGAGAAGAGGGAGACCAAATTGGAGGTGGAAAGATGGAGTGAAAAAGATTTTGTGTGATCGGGGCCTGAACATGCAGGAGGGTGAAAGGAGGGCAAGGAATAGAGTGAATTGGAGTCATGTGGTATACAGGGGTTGACGTGCTGTCAGTGGATTGAATCAAGGCATGTGAAGCGTCTGGGGTAAACCATGGAAAGCTGTGTAGGTATGTATATTTGCGTGTGTGGACGTATGTATGTACATGTGTATGTGGGGGGGGGGGGGGGTTGGGCCATTTCTTTCGTCTGTTTCCTTGCGCTACCTCGCAAACGCGGGAGACAGCGACAAAGTATAAAAAAAAAAAAAAAAAAAAAAAAATATATATATATATATATATATATATATATATATATATATATATATATATATATATACTAACAGGATCAATAGATGTATTGATGTTGTTACCTGACTCATGCTGGATCATAGATACTAATGGTCGCTTGCTCTTACCTTTGGTCCAGAACAGATCATAGGTCAACTATGCCACCATATGTGTTCTCTCTCCCTGCAACATTATGCACGTGACTACTGTAAACTGAAGGAACTCAGGGATGATTCCTACTGCAGTTATAAGGCTCGGGTAAGCATTTGACCCAGAACAATGTCCTACCGCCGATATTTGAAGAACAGCATCCTCACTTTATCTGTGGTGAATAGTTCACTTGGGTATACACTCGAATCATCGTTCACTTGGGTATACACTCCGGTTATCGTTGCTTATCAACCTTTCGAAATAGTTCCGTTAGTCTTTAGATTTCTGAATGATTCATTCAGCGCTGTCCAAAACCGTAGTTAGCATTTTTCTCACTGTGTAACTGGTAATGTCAGTTAGTCACTGAGGCTTAGTGTCTGCGCACACTTTTTTTCTTTTAGCCCCACCGCCCAAATAAACTCGCCATTCACATGACAGAAATCAAGAAGACTATCTTAGTCTTTTCTTCTCTTTTCTGCTCTTTTCATCTCTTCCTCTTCTTTCATTACCTTCCTTTTATCTTCGTTGTGCCTCGCCTTGCTTCCAGCTGCTGGAAATCATGTTCGTCCGTCGCATGGTTTCTCCCAGCTCGACTCCTGGTTGGGCCAGGTCGTCTTACTCGCTGCGGTGCCCTTGTCTCTGCACTTCCATGATGGACACCTTCAGATGGCCTCGTCTTCATGATCAGGTTAGAATTTTGCTCTCTTATCCTATTTTGCGTCTGCTCTTTCTTCTCTTTTTCTCTCCGAGTTATTTGTTCCTCTCGTCTCTCTAGCTCTCTCCAGGAAGCAGGGGTAGGCAGCCGCCGACTTCGAAGCTTCCACGTTTCCTACCCGCCTGGGTATCGGAGAGGGTTATGGTTGGCTACGCATTGAGCCATCGCTTCAGGCCTTCGGCCTAGTCTTTCAGCCTCTCTGATGCATAGGCTGATGGCTTTCAGTCCACTGGCACGCACTTCCTCCGTCTCACACTTGACGACTCTTAATCACACAACTCCGTCGACGTAACTCTAGATTTTCCTGCGGTGAAAGCTACGCGCTAGCCATGCCTTTTGGCTGAATTTCATCGTACATACGTGTGAATAAACTCTCTCTCTCTCTCTCTCTCTCTCTCTCTCTCTCTCTCTCTCTCTCTCTCTCTCTCTCTCTCTCTCTCTCGCCTTGCTCTGAGTCGCCATTCTGGAAATGATATATGCTCCATGTTATGAATATTACGTCCTCTTATGGCTGCGGTGTTGCTGACGCCTTGAGTGTATCCTTATCCCGCCTTTCCTCGCCAGCAGAGGGGAAGAAGGCATTCCGTCTAAGACAACGATGACGCACCTAATTCTCCAAACCTACGATGCGTTATGATACAACCCATTAACATAAACACGCTCCCTCAAAACCTCTCCTCGCAGCCCAACCTTGAAACTGCTTCACAAGAGAAGAAGGAAGAAACATACCGAGTAAGCCGATGTGGGAGGCTCTCCTGGTATTAAAAACGGCGCCAAAATATCGTCTAGGGGATTATTGCACCAGTACCCTCTCAGATATGGAGCTGAGACCTCTATTCCCACTATAGCCGCCGCATCAGTAAGTCCCGTTAAGTCCTTGTAAGTAGTAGTAAATCCTACAGAAAAGTACGTTCAAGTCGGAGAAGACTCCGACCGGGTGGTACTCTTGCCCGAGCAGCCAAGGGATATGTATCTTGTGAGAGCATGCGCTCCGCTTAAAGGACGAGCGAGATGTATTGCTTCGTGCCACGAGAATAATTCCTAGTATATTGCACCAACTCTACATACATGTGTGTGTGTGTGTGTGTGTGTGTGTGTGTCTGTTACGTGTGGTCAAGCGTTTTGCGTGAAATGGATAGATTGTATTCTTGATGGGCTGAAATCCAGCAGCCCATGTGTGGGTGAGGCAGAAAGAAAAGACAGCCGCCTGGGCTAAAGGAAGGAACTTGACAACGGCTGAAGTGCTGGCTCACTGCGCCGTTGTCATATACTTACTAAGTAGCTATGTAAGGGACCAGACAGGTCAGTTCTTTAAGTGACAGAAAGTCTTGTCAGAGTTTTAGTTTTAGTTTCTAAAAGTTTATTGTCTAAAATTCAACTGAGAAAGCATTTCATTGATGTCATGGGTAAGGAGTACATGGTTAGGGTGTAGGTGGAGGCAGTGGGTACTGTACGTGGACAAAGGAGGGTGATAGGTTGGATCGAGTGGGCTTAGAGACACAGAGGGGTCATCATCCTGTAACAGGAGGAGGGAGGTCTGGTAGTAACTAGGAGGGAAAGAATATCCTTTGATAATACGGGTAGTACGCAGTCAGAAGCGGTAATTGGTTTAGGGAGAGACAATAAGAAAATGGGAGGAAAGCTGCACCGTTCCCTTCCGTAGAATGAAACCGAATTGATCATTGTACAAGACTGGTCTGATTATCGTAATACAAAATAATTGTACACCAAACGCAGCAACCTGGAAATCTATAGGTTATATCGAACTTTGATTCGCTTAGTTTCTCTAATCACAGAAATATTGACAGTTTTGTAGATGATAGGTCACTACTGCTACAATAATCAAGGTTAATAACAAGAAAAAAATTGTAATGAAAAAAGATTTGCATAAGCATCATAATTAATAAGGCCTGTGAGACGTCTAAGTTGAAGTGATTTTTCATAACTTTGATTGTGGATAAATCAAAGTCTTGACCTCTTGTGTAGATACTTAAAGACTGTCTTTACTTGCTCAGAAATGTCCCGTTGCTTCATCATGTCTTGAGATGTTTGATATAGAGATTCTGATGAATGCTACCTGCCTGTATAGATTGCAACACCTGCTCCTCTCTACCCTTTCTGAGACACATTCTTGCCCCTTCTGAGATGTAATTCCTGCTCATTTCTTGTCCCTCTTGTGCCCACTAATATCTTACCCTCTGTGATACACAGTGATACATCATTATTGCCCTTTCCTGTTGCACATTTCCCTTTCGTGTTTTGCCTTCAGACATGAATGCATAAAGAAACTGACGTCTTTTTTTTATTATTATTATTACAGGGGATAAATATCTCCTCATTTCTTGCCCAGAAGCACGAACATACGCACAGTTCCCGAAGTTTCTGTCTCTTACGTAAGTGGAGCAGGATGTGCACACAGCAGCAGACAGGCTACGTTTGATTTTTGTCGTAAGAGCTGAGCTGTTAGGATGTATTTGCAGAAAGCTGATCTGACCGATTAAGGTACGTTCGAAGCACGCAGACTTCATGAGGGATTAGGGTACGTTCGAAGCGAGCAAACCTCATGAGTGGTAAGGGTACGTAGTTCGAAATGAGAAGACTGAGGGATTAGGGTGCATTCACAGCAAGTAAACCTGAGGGATTAGGATGCGTTCACAACAACGAATTCAACACGCACTTCTACTTATCCTGTGGCCGGTGGCGCGATAGCTGGCGCAAAGTGCGCCATAGTCCCAGGGACTGGGCGTCAGTGATTGAATTACATAACAAGTTTCTTAACGACCGGGTAATATTAGTGTTCGCATGAAGCAAAGACTTTCAGATCCCTGTGTTCAAACTTACTGGTCTTGCTAGTGAAATACACACTCGAACCTTCGCCCAAACTGACTGTATTGTGAGAGATATCTTCTCGCATTGTCCTCATCAGGAGAGGCTTATGATTTCTCACACGTGTGTAGTGATAACATACATATATGAACGGGTTTGGACCCGCATAAGTTCGAATCCCGGGCGTGACAGTCGCCCTACACCAAATCTAGATGTTCATCTTCTCCTCGGGGCTGGTTGATAAATGTGTGTGTGTGTGTGTGTGTGTGTGTGTGTGTGTGTGTGTGTGTGTGTGTAAACAGGAGTAAAGACATAATACCGACATACAAGGTTAAGAGACGTGGGAACACGGGTGTAAAACCCTTTCCTCCTAACACACAAATAGTCATCGCAAATACTACACACACACACACACACACACACACAGTGTAGAACTCCCAACCCGTAACGTACAAATAGGCAGTTACAAATAGGGAATAACACAGAAACACACAGCCGTGCAGGCCACCTGACGTGGGCTCTGTCCCTCGTCCCACTAACATTCCTGCCTGGCCATAGGGGCACAGAGGTCAGGCTACAACGCTCGCAAAATAATCCCCTGAAGGGAATCCCTTTAGGGATTATTTTAACGACGAGTTCTGGAGGTATGGGTAACATGCAGGGTCAAGGTAGTGGTCGTAGTTGTTACTGAGGATGATAAATGTACAGTGGTTGTGATGATGGCTGTACGCCGGTCGTGGCTGTCGAATTGTTGTGAAACGCAAGAGATTCGTGAGTCGTTGGAGGGACCGTCGCGTTGGCATCACGGGAGGTCATCATCTGGGTCAGGAGACGCGGTCGTTAGGCTCTGGTTTTCAAAGCCTCGGCCAGCATTGTCGACCCCCCCCCCCCCCCCCCCCCCCTTCCTCTCTCTCTCTCTCTCTCTCTCTCTCTCTCTCTCTCTCTCTCTCTCTCTCTCTCTCTCTCTGTTCTTCCAGTGTCTTTCACGTCGACCTGTCCCTCCTCCTCCTCCTCCTCTTACATTCTTCACTCCATCACCATCCCTCGCTCCATCCTCCACCTTCCTACCTCCGTCGTTCTGTTCATCTATCGCCCCTTCCCCTTTTTCCATCTACCATTCCCTCCTATTTCTCTGTCTATCACCCCTCCCCTTTCCCCGTCAATCACCCTCTCCCCTCTCCCTGTCTAGCATCCTCTCCCTGTCTTTCACCCCTTCCTCCATTTATCTCACCATCCCCTCTCCCCTTCTATCACTTCCTCCCCTCTTCCCGTCTATCACCCTATCCCCTCTCTGCCTATCACCCTCTCCCCATCCCTTACTCTTTCCCTTCCCCCATGTATCACCTCTCCCCCTCCTCCACTCAACACCACCCACTTCCCCCGTGTATCAACCCCCCTTCTCCACCGAACTCCACCCACTGCCCCCATGTATCACCCTCACCCTCTTCTGTTCAACGCCACCCACACCCCCTCCCCCGTGTACCAACCCCCCCCCCCCGTACCAAAACACCCCCCCCCCTCCACCACCCAACACCACCCACTTCCCACGGGTCAGATTTTCATTTCTTTAACTTTCTTGGGGAATTCGGTGATACGTCTTTTTATTACTTTATCTCCCCGACAAATCAGATCATCCGAGTTTTATTCGTGTTTATGGTCAGTGTTTGTGAGTTTTGTCCCGTAGGCGAGACTTAATTTTTGTTGTTGTTGTGTAAGACTTCCTCAGTGACTGACGGAGTGGGATTTTTTTATTTGTGTGAAGATATTAATTGAACGTAAGGTACGATTCATGGAAATATTTCTTTATATAGATATGTGTGTGTGTGTGTGTGTGTGTGTGTGTGTGTGTGTGTGTGTGTGTGTGTGTGTATTTGTGTGAACATGCAGGAGGGTGAAAGGCATGTACGGGATAGAGTGCTTTGGAACAATTTGCTATGCCAGGGTAGGCGTGCTGCCAGTGGCCTGAAAACATGGTACACCATGGAGAGGTCTGTGGGACTTGGATGTGGAGAGAGAGCTGTGGTTTCATTGCATTACAAATGACACCTAGAGAGTGGATGTGAGCGGATGTGTCCAGGTAACAGAGGAAGAAAGGCCACAACCAGGCCCCACAGACCTCTCCCTGGTATACCCCGGATGCTCCCCATGTCATGATTCAGTCCATCGACAGCACGTTGACCCTAGTATATATATATATATATATATATATATATATATATATATATATATATATATATATATATATATATATATATATTTCTTTCTTTCTTTCAAACTATTCGCCATTTCCCGCATTAGCGAGGTAGCGTTAAGAACAGAGGACTGGGCCTTGAGGGAATACCCTCACCTGGCCCAATTCTCTGTTCCTTCTTTTGGAAAATTAAAAAAAAAAAAACGAGAGGGGAGGATTTCCAGCCCCCCGCTCCCTCCCCTTTTAGTCGCCTTCTACGACACGCAGGGAATACGTGGGAAGTATTCTTTCTCCCCTATCCCCAGGGATAATATATATATATATATATATATATATATATATATATATATATATATATATATATATATATATATATATATATATTTCCTGGGGATAGGGGAGAAAGAATACTTTTATGCATTCCTCCCGTGTCGTAGAAGGCGACTAAAGGGGACGGGAGCGGGGGGCCAGAAACCCTCCCCTCCTTGTCTTTTAACTTTCTAAAATGGGAAACAGAAGAAGGAGTCACGCGGGGAGTGCTCATCCTCCTCGAAGGCTCAGGTTAGGGTGTCTAAATATGTGTGGATGTAACCAAGATGAGAAAAAAGGAGAGATAGGTAGTATGTTTGAGGAAAGGAAGCTGGATGTTTTGGCTCTGAGTGAAACGAAGCTCAAGGGTAAAGGGGAAGAGTGGTTTGGGAATGTCTTGGGAGTATAGTCAGGGGTTAGTGAGAGAACAAGAGCAAGGGAAGGAGTAGCACTACTCCTGAAACAGGAGTTGTGGGAGTGTGTGATAGAATGTAAGAAAGTAAATTCTCGATTAATATGGGTAAAACTGAAAGTTGATGGAGAGAGATGGGTGATTATTGGTGCATATGCACCTGGGCATGAGAAGAAAGATCATGAGAGGCAAGTGTTTTGGGAGCAGCTGAATGAGTGTGTTAGTGGTTTTGATGCACAAGACCGGGTTAAAGAATACTTCCCACGTATTCCCTGCATGTCGTAGAAGGAGACTAAAAGGGAAGGGAGCGGGGAGCTGGATATCATCCTCTCTCGTTTTTTTTTTTTTTTTTTAATTTTTCAAAAGAAGGAACAGATGGGGGGCCAGGTGAGGATATTCCCTCAAAGGTCCAGTCCTCTGTTCTCAACGCTACCTCGCTGACGCGAGAAATGGCGAATGGTATGAAAGATATATATATATATATATATATATATATATATATATATATATATATATATATATATATATATATATATATATATTCTTTTCTTTCTTTTAAACTATTCGCCATTTCCCGCGTTAGCGAGGTAGCTTTAAGAACAGAGGACTGGGGCTTTTTTGGATTATCCTCACCTGGCCCCCTCTGTTCCTTCTTTTGGAAAATTAGAAAAAAAAAAAAAAAAAACGAGAGGGGAGGATTTCCAGCCCCCCGCTCCCTCCCCTTTTAGTCGCCTTCTACTACACGCAGGGAATACGTGGGAAGTATTCTTAATCCCCTATCCCCAGGGATATATATATATATATATATATATATATATATATATATATATATATATATATATATATATATATATATATATATTAAGACGAGAAATATTCAGGTAATTTTAAAAGTGTTATAGATTTTTTTCTCTCTTGCTTTCACGAAGACATTTCCAATTAGCCACTCTGACACACTTGCAGATGTCGTGGCCTGCATCTGGGTGGAACACAGGTCTGGTGAATTATTAATCTCGCTGGTATATATATATATATATATATTTCTGCACGGCAAAAATAGTGCTTGGTAAATGAAACAAAATACCAGCCTTCCAAAAAATCCTATTCGAAAGAAAATATCAACTCCGCGAAAATTATATTTGATGTTATTACTAACTCCTCGAGGGAACTGTAAATTAGCAGCGATGAGTAATATATGGCCTTCCCGAGACTAGATTCACCTTGACGCTAATTATACATAAAACCAGACTTAACGTATGCATGTCATATTCACATGAGTTACTCTTATTCCACTGGATATTACCGGTGCACGCGCGTGAGCCTCTGGGGGAAAAAGAATAAAACCCGGTGGAGTGAGTGAGGACCTAGATTACTACTCCAGCTGGTTCATCGTGCAGCTTCTCTGCTGACACGCAGCCCATGACACCTCTCTCTCTCTCTCTCTCTCTCTCTCTCTCTCTCTCTCTCTCTCTCTCTCTCTCTCTATATATATATATATATATATATATATATATATATATATATATATATATACATATATATATTTCTTCTTCTTTTTCTTCTTCTTTCCCCTCCTCCTGTCCCCTTCGCTAAGCGCATGAGCATGAGGGCCAGAAGTGTTGTGCCCTGGAGCCAGTCGCCACCCAACAGGGAATGTGACATTGTGACAACGGCTGGTACGTCTCTCTTCCCTGTCCTACATTGTTATTTCTCTCTCTCTCTCTCTCTCTCTCTCTCTCTCTCTCTCTCTCTCTCTCTCTCTCTCTCTCTCCCTCTCTGTGTGTGAACAACATCCCGCCATAACATGGCCAACGTGATGGCACAGTTTCAGAGATACGTCTGGTGCCGTATTTATTTTCATTCCCCTTTTTTCATTCCAGCTGGGGTTTACACACCCGTTTTGTATTCGCAACGAGCAATCTGTTTGTTGATGGCGTATAGACAAAACAAGAGTTCCATCACTTTATATTCCATATCCAGGGGAAGCAAAAAAAAAAAAAAAAATATGTCATGAAGTTGGACATTATTTATTGGTCATGAGATTGGATAATGGGAAACCTCAACTCCTGATGATTTGTTTCTGAATTGTGTGTTGATGGGTCTTCGCAGACATTACTAACAAATCGGGAATTTAATTTTGAAAATTAATTACCTGCGGACTTGATTTTGTCGCAAACTCACTTATTGTTTGTTAAATGAATATATTCGCCAAACTTATATTTCAGTTTGCAGAAATGTGCTTAAAGCAGAGAAGATAACGAACGTCTGTTTCTTTATCACTAGCCATTTATATCCGTTTATGGACAGCGAACCGAGGATTGGATTCGTTATTCGCATGTGTTCGTTTGGTTTTCGTGTGCACGTGTAACGACTTCGACAGTGCCAGAGAGAAAAAAATAAAAGCAAGATGGTGATAATGGTGTACAAATGGTAGTGATGAAAGTGAAATAGTTGTTGTCATCTCTTTACAGTGAATGATGAAAACATCCAATAGAACCCCGTATTAATGAATAACAGCAGCAGCTACCTGCTGGTGATGTGAGCCTGATGGGATTTGAGGGGTTTAGACTCCGTTGCTCATGGATGTGAGACGAAGGGTATTCGATTTCTTGTAATCGAATTGTTATTTCCCTATTAGGAGCGATCTTAGCCTAGCGGTTGGCGATCCCGACTATCAAGAAAAAGATCCCGGGTTCGAATCCTCGTTGTTGGAGGGTATTATGTATGTTCTATTTGATGAGATCGAAAGCTCTGGTGAAGTCAGGGAAGGTGAGGGCCACAGAGGTCTTGCGTTCCTCTTGATTGTGATATATAATGTCAAGGAAGTGACTGGCAACGGTGGTTTTCATATGAATAAACTGCCAAGTTCTATAGAGCTCTTCCTCTGTGTGTGTGTGTGTGTGTGTGTGTGTGTGTGTGAGTTTTATTCATAATTTCGTAAGTAGTCGCAAGTGGTGCTCTCTCTCTCTCTCTCTCTCTCTCTCTCTCTCTCTCTCTCTCTCTCTCTCTCTCTCTCTCTCTCTCTGGCAGATGGGGAACCCACTGCGGATGATAAAAGCTTAGCGCTAACCCTGGACAATTTTTTTTTTTTTATTCGTTCAGCAACAGGATTTTTAAGATGGTAATAGATAAGACTCGCACGGTACCAGAATTTACCGTAATAGTTAGAGAAGTACTAACACAGACAGATAAGTTGAAGATTGATAAAAGCCCAGGTCCTGATCGTTTCTATCCACGAGTAATTAAATACTTCAAACACTAAATTGTCAAACACGTTGGCCTATATTTTCAATAAATCTCTCCAGGATGGAATAGTCCCACAGGGATGGAGACTGGCAGACGTCAGTTCCTCTATTTGAAAAGGAAAGCTCTGAAATGCCCGGTAATTATCTTCCGATTAGAGCCTCACATCAATTATATATAAACTTCCGGAGTCGATTATCAGAGATGAAATCGTAGCTTATCCGGAACAGCACAGCATGATCAATAATACACAGCACAAGTCATGCCTTACGAACCTCCGTGAATTTTATCATGAATTATTTGATGCCCATGATGGAACAAAAGCACTAGGTGTTATACTCTTAGACTTCCAAAAATCATTCGACAAAGTCCCCCACGTTAAATTGATGCATAAAGTTCGGCACTTGGGGATTACTGGTTGCCTAGGAAACTGGACAGAAGCCTGGTTGTGTCATGGGAGGCAGAGAGTCGCTAGTGAATGGTGAATCATCACTGTGGCCACCCGTTTATACGATGATATTGATGTGGGGCTGAATGACTCAATGTCCAGATTTGCACATATGAAAATGACACTCAAGATCGGCAATGCCTTATTAACTAAAGAAGATGATAGGCCAAGAATACAAGAGGAAATAGACAACATCGCTGAGCGGTCTTGAAAATGGCCAATATCATTTAACATCAATAAATGTCACTGTTACACGAAGGAAACCTTGGATAAAGACTTGGTTATGAACTGATGGGCGACGAGATAAAGGACACCCCTAGTGTGAGGCATTTTGAGGGTCTCTTGTCTCCAATATCTTCAAATTCTCCCAGCATTGTAATGAAGCTGCCATAAAAGCAAATAGAATGTTAGAGTATATTAACAAAAAATATTTCGCACAAGAGCGAGGAGGTGTTATTTCCTCAGTCTAGTTTAGATCCCACTTCAGCAAGGATATTCTCATTTTGGAATTTATGCATTGAAGAACAACTCAATTGATTCCTCCTTCCGTAACAAACCGTATGAGGAGAGATTGCGAAAGTTGAACTTGTTCACTCTAAGCAAGAGGCTTCTCCGAGGCAAATTAGAATTTTTTTTTTTACGTACGTAAAGGATACAACAACTTCGATATTGAAAATTTCTTTACAGTACCGCCAGCACTGCCAACGGCAGGATTTAGACTAAAACTTTGAGATCACCAAGTTAATTTGGACTGGGCGAAATATTTCTTCACGAACGATTTTGTTAACGCGCGGAATAAGCGCCCAGAACATGTTGTTCAGACCAACACTCTTAATATCTTTAGTATTAGGCTTGATCGTCACTTGTCACTCTCCGGTACTGAATGATTTATTTAATCAGTCATCATAACGTAGTGGTATATTATGCCACCTTTTCAACCACAGGTCTCTTGTTGTCCATGTTGCTGTAACGTACCAATATTGTCTAACCCAAGTCGCCTGCTTTAAGAGAGCAAGAAAGAAGTATTGTATCATTCTTCAACATCAGGTATATTATAGACATGGTAAGTCGAGAGACTGGAGCTTAGGTTTATCCTTCTTATGGACTTTTTTAACAAAAAGTGATGGGATGCATGTCGTTGGTGATGGGATGCATGACATATTCATGTTCATTTTACCATACGGCTTTCCTGTAACGATATCCTGCAAGGTATTTTTTTTTTTCTACCTGTGTTCCATCCGGCGTGTTGCCGGAAGAAGTAGAAGGTGGGGAGAGAACCTTGACTTTGCTATTCATGTCTTCTACTGCTTATAATGGGACTGCATTTGTTTCTAAGTAGAGTTAAGGCCTGACCGCCTCGCTTGAACCAATGGGTCTGTGTATGTTATTAACGCTCTCTCTCTCTCTCTCTCTCTCTCTCTCTCTCTCTCTCTCTCTCTCTCTCTCTCTCTCTCTCTTTCTCTATCTATCTATCTATCTATCTGTCTGTCTGTATGTATGTATGTCTCCAGATGCACTAACATCCATTCCCTCTGATTGCCCCTCCGTCTCTGTTATTCCTCCTGCAGCAAAATCCTGACAAGAAAATATCAGAAACAGCAATCGGAGTTTCCATTTCAGTAGCAAACATTTCCTTTCGGATATCGGAGATAGGATACGAGGATTTAGAGAGAGAGAGAGAGAGAGAGAGAGAGAGAGAGAGAGAGAGAGAGAGAGAGAGAGAGAGAGAGAGAGAGAATCTTTAACCTGTACGTCTGGGGACTGCTCGAATGACATTGACGGGAGGGTCCTTCGTTCTCTCAAAAGTGTGAACTATTATTTTCTCTCTTTTCCCATAAGAGCTTCCAAGGGTTAAGCTCAACGTTCGGCCAGATTCCGGATTTTGAATTAGCTGAACATTCCTACATGTACATTATATCTCTATCTACATTCTACACGTTTGAAAAACACACACACACACACACACACGGGCTTCCGTGGCGTAGTGGATAGCGTTACTGACCATTAGTCACCACGGGCCAGCCCGGGCTCGGACCCGAGCAGGTTCGAATCTTGGGCGTAGCAGTCGGCTTACACCCAACCCAGGTGTTCATCCTCCTTTCAGGGCTGGTCGATAAATGGGTACCTGACATAAGCTGGGGGTGTTTATGTGTGCGCATAAGCAGTAAAGACATGGTACATACATAACAAGGTTAAGAGACGGGGCAAACACGAGTGTAAATCACTCTCCCCCGTCATAGAAAATGGTAATCACAAATAGTAATTATACACTCAGACGCAGTGATCAGACGGTGAGGGGGCCCCATATACTGTGAGGGTTAGTGTGGTCCTAGAATTAACCTTTAACACCTGATGCAGGTGATAACACCTTCTGGTATTGGATGTAGCTTGTAGCTTGAAGGCCTTAATGACCCTGGTAGTTGTCAGGCCTGAAGCCCACACAACCAGCGAACCATTACTGGGCCTCTGTGGTGTAGTGGTTAGTGTTGCTGACCGTAGGCTAACACGGGCCTTGATGGGTTCGAATCCTGAGCAAGGCAGTCGACCCACATCCAACCTAGGTTTTCATCCCCCCCCCCTCCCCCCATTTTGGGGTTAGTCGATAAATGGATTAGGCTGGGGTGTAAATAAATAATGAATAGATAGATGGTTTATTGGATTTAGGGATCCATTCGGCTGAAAATACACAGTTAGGATATAACAGATATTACAGACCAGGAGGTCATGATAGCTGGTAGCTAAGTAATCATAAAACAGCTTAAGATGGAGATGGGCTGGATATTTCTACACTCTGGATAAACCAATGGGTGAGGTACATCTAGACAGACAGGGTGGTAGATATCCAGTGATGGTGACTGAGTAAATATTGTGGTTTATACATTATGCACTTGGTTGAACATTAAGAGATGAACGATTACAGTAATACAGTAGTTGACATACCACACGCCTAACTGAACTGTTCAGTTGCATGGCTGTCTACTTGTTCATGGATTATGACGCTCACAGTGGTAGGTATAGAACTGTTCTCACTCTGACTCACAGATACTAATCGCACACTGTTCTCATTCAAGCCATTCAGAATGTTTCTCCTGCACAATCTCGCCACCATCAGCCTTGTGTCACCGGAGATCCCTCGTCCCCACATTGCAGCTCAGCACTGCAACAGAAGTCGAGCCCATTTGAACTGGTTCAGACCGCTGCAACAACTTGCCCATCTCAACTAGTCTATACATCAATGTTGAAAGAACGAATGTATGGTAACTTCATCCTTGTCTGTTTAACGCTATGCCCTCCACTCGCCCTCCGTTTTCTGAACCCCCTGTTCATTGCTGTATGCATTTTCTTTGTATAATCTCAGCAGCTGATTTCATAAAACTGTTACCGTTATTGTCATTATTGTTGTAATTATTATTATTATTATTAGTAGTAGTAGTAGTAGTCGAAGCTGTAGTGGTAATATTAGTGTTAGTAGTAGATTGACAAACAACAGACCATGAAACAAGCAAACCAACCACACACACACACACACACACACACACACACACACACACACACACACACACACACACACACACACATGTAAGGATGAACGACTCTAGCAGCAGCAGTCAGTTGCTATTTATATATAAGGTGAATCATGCTAAACTTTTTTTATGATATAACAATCCATGGATCGATGTTTCAGCCCCAGGGAGGGAGGGAGAGAGAGAATGGTGGCAGGGGTGGGGTGGTGGGGGGGATCTGTGTGGGGTGGAGAATGGAGGGAACGTGGCGCGGGGAGATTAGGGAAGAGGAGGGGAGGGGGGGAAGGAATAGGAAATCAGGAAGGAAGAGGGGGAAGGATTGCCAGAGGCGGGAGGCGGAAGAGAAAGGGGGAAGGAAGAACAGAACCAGAAGGGGAAGGGAGATAATGAGATGAGTCTGCTGCCAGCCAACAAAGAAAACAGTCCGAAAACATACAAATTTTTTATATTAATCTCCATTCTTTTTTTTTTTTCCTGCCATGTCCTCCATCGGTAGGATACAATTGACTTCCCAGAATTATGCGAAACCTAGGAAGGACTACAGCAGCTATAATACTCACCTCCCGGTTATGTTTTATGTCCTCGCGTAGCACACGAGAGTCACAGTTCCCTAACGCTGGCCACCGAAGACTTTGATGATGGCGTAAGCTACTCAGGATTTACCAAAACAGGACGGCAATTATAGCGAAAGAAGATGTTGTCATTACCGATTAACACCACCTCGACCAGACATGATTACTGTGAGGCTGACGTGTGTATCGACTCCTGCAGGAGACCTCGAGAGCAAACAGAAACACACAAAGCAGGTGGGAAAAGATTCATATTGAGGACGTGATCATCGCCTGAGGGTGTTCAGGCCGTGGTCCTGTCGACGGCCGGGGCTAACGTCACCGGCATTTCTCCTCTTTCATGAAAAGAAATTTTCGACCAGTTATTCGCGCCGTTGGCTTTGGCATCCGGCCGACACCCACCCCCCACCCTCACCGACCAACGCTCCTGCGACAGAGTGGGTGATGGTAACTGTGATTGCCGGTCCTTTTCATTACTCGGAGGGTATCGAGAGAGAGAGAGAGAGAGAGAGAGAGAGAGAGAGAGAGAGAGAGAGAGAGAGAGAGGTCGATTGATGTGTAAGTGACTCTTTCTGTCTCATGCTTACGCTGTGTTTATTTCTCTATCTTGCGTCTTTTCTGTCTCCCCTCTTTCCTCTAAGTCTCCCTTTCTCTCTCTCTGGCAGGCAACCATCGACCAGGGTGGCACTACCGACAGAGCGTTGAGGGGGTTTGTTAGGGTGATAGATTGCGCTAGCGCTATAGTGGCTGTCAATTTCCTCTCCTCAGTCCTCAGGTTGCTGCTGTGTAACTTTCTGATTCATATACACACACGAGTTACTGACGTTCATTCTACAAACACACCCTCTCTCAGTCTCACACATGACATCTAACAGCATGTAACTCACGCGACTCCTTATTCTGAACTCGAAATTATCCTACAGTAAAGTGCTACCCTCAAGCCTAGCCTAATGGCACTAATGGAGCTTGTATGGATGCAAATTGTGTGTCCTAGATGAAAAACTGCGGAAGAGGGCGGATGTGTTGGAGATGAAATGCCTTTGGTGGAGTGAGGGTGTACAAGGGCGTGCGTGGGATAGAGCGAATAGGAGTGATTTTGGTTCCATAGGGATGTATGTGCGTTCAGTATGCTGAGCCAGGGCATATGAAGCGATCATAGGAATCAAAGAGAGGTATGTGGGTCGTGAGTGTAGGTAGGAGGTTCTGGCTTGGGCGCATCATACATGACAGCTAAAGAGTGTGGATGACAACAAATGAGTGCGGTTTGTTTGTGTTTTCCTGGCGCTACCTCGTTAACGTGGGATATAGCGAACAAGTACAAAAAAAGAAAAATGTACGATTCAGTAAGATAGAAGTATGGTGACTTTATCTGTCAGGCTACAGACTACAGCGTTTAGTTACAAAAAGGCTAATCCCTACAGTTTTATTTGTTAAATGGGAAACTCTATAGAGGAGCGAACCATCAATTTCAGCACCGAACTGCGGATTATTACAGAGAGTATTACATTAATTATACTCAGGCTGCGGAGTTTAATGTTGCTCGAGAGCGGGTGTTTGGTTATTTGAAAGCAGCTCATCGCGTCCCTTCTCTGTGTTATCTTACTTATTTTAGACGAGCTTGGAACCATGTTTACGAGGGTCAACGACCCTTAAAGTCGTCTGGGCCTATAGTCATTAAAAGGCGCTTCAAGTCTCGTCTACAAGCGAACGACAGATAACAGAAGACCTGATGGTCACCGATGGAGTTATCTGCTGGGGGACAGTAATACATGGGTTTACATGGGAAGAGAAGATAACAGGTATACCTGGTTGGTTCATGACGACATTATCTGCCTGAGGACAGTAATACAGAGGTAAACTAGATGGCGGGAAACCTGATGGTCAGTGACGAGGTTATCTACTGGAGGACAGTAGTACATGGGAGTTAATGGGAAGGACAGACAACAGAAGACCCGATGGCACAACTTGATTTTATGTACTGGTGGAAATTGACAGCACCTAAACCACCTTGTCTTGTTAGTCACAAACGCCGGGATAACTCTTAGATACATGTTGGGCAGAAATTCAGCCTCTGGTCTGGGTGTCAGTGAAAAGCAACGCAAAATGATGATAGGCAGGTTGAGTGTAACTAACCATTCCCATGCTGATTACTTGTGATTACTTCTGGTGGAAGTTAACCTCCCGTCCCTCACCCTTCCCTCCTCTTAACCTAACATGGATGGCATTCTAAGCCTCGTGAAGAACATAATCCCGATTCATAAACAGCGTAGAACACGCTAGTCTTATTTTTTTTTCACTTTTTTTCTTTTCAATTAAGCAGACGCTCTGAACGTACGTAGTTTAATTAAAAGACATTCTGAACATAGCGAAATTACATGTAGCTAAAAGCGTGTTGTTTTATTTCCCTCGCTGTTTCTAATTTAGTGAACATTCGGAAACTAATACTGACAGATCTCAGCCATGAAAAAGCGCTCCACGAAGTAATCGCAGGCCCATCAGTCAGGCACATCCCTTAAGCATGGCCAAGCCTTGTATAATTAAACAAATAAATCGTGTTCAGAATCACTGACACTAATGGAACTACTCCCTCAATTTATTTTCCTCGTTCCCTGCATTTAAATATTTTGCAAGGAAAATTAAATGTACTTCGCACCAAGTAATAAAATATCACCACTTCAGCTGCGCGATGACTGCAATTTACCGACTAAATGATTTTGCAAACTGTCTCCAATCATCATTACCCCCAGACTGAATGGCAGTTAAGCTAAACGCAGCCCTGTAATGGCGAATAGGGCCTGGTAATAGGGAAATAGGTAAATGCGTCCCAGATTCCGGCGTTCGACGATTGCCTCGGGGTCCCCCTGCTTTCACAGCCTACCATGCGTGAAGAGGCGGAGGGTCCCCAGGCCTGCCTGATTGCCCAGGTCTATGCACCTTCAACCCCGATTACCCAGCAAGCATATGAGCTGAAAAAGGCTCCCAAATGCAGTGATTGCAACCCAGCTTTGCTGCCATCGATACCATGGTATCCTGAGCTGTTTTTCTGTCTTCTGTAGCGACACCAGGAGCGGGCCAAACGCACGCTGAGGGAGATGAAGTGGGGGGGAGGGGGACTCCCAGACAAAAGCGCAGCGGTCAGTCTTCGTCTGGACGAAAGTTAGGGTAGGTGAGGCGGGTGGAGGAAGGCAGTACCCTCTCTATCCAGCAGTTTAGATCGGTTTTCACCTCCAAGGATCATATCAGTACCATCTGGAGATGGTCAGCGGACGTGAGTGAACGTGAGCAGATATTACTCCGTGTGTGCGTTCTGACCGAGGCTTCGAAGAGGCCAGTTCATGGCGAAGGTGGCTAGAAACTTATGGGTAAGGGAGGGTGAGCGATGGTACTGTTCTAACACACACACACACACACACACACACACACACACACACACACAACAAAACAAAACAACCCTGAATTTGTAAGTATAATTGGACATTTTTTCTAATGTTTGTTACCTGATGTAGGCACAAGTATTAGGTCGTGGAAGGATATTGTGAATAAGGCCAAGCAGCAGGAGCAGCTATAGCAATAGCAGCAGCTGTTGCAATAGCAACATTACCAACAGCAGCAACTATAGTAGTAGCAGCAGCTGTTACAGCAGGAGCAGATGCAGCAGCAACCATAGTAGCAGCAGCAGCTCTAAAAGCAGCCAAGTTGGCTGTATATCTG
The DNA here is from genome assembly GCF_036320965.1 of Panulirus ornatus. NCBI lineage: Eukaryota > Metazoa > Arthropoda > Malacostraca > Decapoda > Palinuridae > Panulirus > Panulirus ornatus. Next base: position 19,142,486 of record NC_092236.1, on the reverse strand, counting down.
TGTGTATGTCACGAGGAGAACGATATAGGCTCGTGCTTCCATACATGCTTGAAAATATATGAAACAACATCCAGAGAGGAAGATAGGAATTGTCAATCCTGAATCATAGTAAATTAGGTAATGCTTCTGAATAAGTCGAGGGTCTAGTATCCATTCTCTGAGACTTCATATCGACGTCTGTATAAAGTTGCTGTACCCAAATCTATTCAAATAAATACTGCCGGATAATCTATACGGCAATATATCAACAGTTTTACAACGAAGGTGGAAATAATGCGCAGTAAAACCAACAGGATGGCAAGCGGTAATTTCAGGCGGGGAGGCAGTATATTTCTAACATTTTACCCCGTTAAATGTATTCGGTATTTATACAATACTTCCTCCGATTACGGCGCAATACCCAAATTACATCTAAGTTTTTACCCCGTCGTACTGGTTGCTCCCGACTGTCCACTCCAAATGTTTTGGAAATAATTTTTTTTTTTGCTTTTTTTTTTTGAATGAATGTACAAAACTGTGCCTGGCGGAGGAGGGGAAAAATTTGGGCTCCAGTGCGCGATGCTTGAATGAGGCTGCGTGAGGATAAAGTGTGGAGCTTGGAGAGGTGGTTAGCCAGGAGGAAAATGCTCTGCCATGAGCGTGAGGGGAAGTTGTAAACACTTTGTGAAAGAGTACACTTGCTCCGGTTCGGGAGGTATTGTGGGCAGGCATGAACAGTGTATGTGTGTGTGTGTGTGTGTGTGTGTGTGTGTGTGTGTGTGTGTGTGTGTGTACTGCATCCACTGGTTGATGCGAAGGGAGAGGGAAGTGATTTTTTTCAAACTAGTTTTGCTGGTGTCTAACTCAGGAAGGGGAGGGAACGCGCTCATGGTGGCCGGTGATGTGAATGAAGAAGAGTAGGGTCGACTGATGGGGGTTGTATGAGGAAGGCATGAGGACAGCGCATGTGGTATTTGCATACACTAAACAGTTTGTTCATTACTAACACCTTTTCAGGGACACTAGCTTAGCTCATTCGCATTCGTGGTATAGTTCAAATAGCAAGAGGCAATACTGGGAGCGGGTGATGAGATAATGGGAAAGATTTATTCTTTATTATAGCAGTGACCACATATAGAGTGAAGGAATAATTACATGGATTGGATATCAAGTTAGGGTAGCACTGGATCGTACTCAGACTCCGTGGTTGTCGAATGTTCACGTGAACAGAGACGTTAAGTTGTTTATCGCAGGTGATAGAGGCTGAGGTGCAAGAGACGGAGAGGCTGGAGGGTCGGAGGGTGACTAGGTTTGCCAGATGCTCTGTGTACTGAGGTATACTGAGCATGACCAAGTGGGAAGGGGTGGGGGGGATTTTGAAGAATATATTAAAAGAAGAAGGCATGAATAAAATGATAATATCTGAGGCGGGATATTTACTGTGGGAGAGACGGTTCCAATGCGAGCGCCATGAGAAGGCTTAGCGATTCAAACAATTTGAGGAATGTGTTCACTGAAGATGGGAGAACAACTGTTTGAAATGCTGAAGAAGGTGCTAAGCGACTGACATGACTATGAACGTAGGGACTTAATACTGCGGACGATTCATAACAAATCCAATAGATTTCCGTTCCACTCGCCTCTCTTGTGGATTATGTTGGATGGCACTTCCATACCAAGCCATTGTTCGGAATTATGCAGATTCCAGTTAAATGATTGGTCCCCTTTTTCCCCCGAAGGATTCCCTACCATAACCCCCTCCGGTTCTCGAGAGTCTTATAGACGGTACGTGGTGTTAGTCTTAGAAGTTCCAGTCGTGAGGAAAGAAGGCTTTGAATACACTCCCATGGTAAGGAATGCTGGGGCATTATATATGCACATGTATTTCTCTGTAGTGAGGAGTGTTTGGCACGTACACCTGTTCACAGTTCAGTCTTCTCATCCATATCATACTATCCTTTACCGCTGTCCCACCTCTCCTTCCTTTCCTCCCTCCAACCACCCCTATTAAAAAAGAATAGTCACAAAAGCAATACGTCTCTCCTCCCTCTGAAGTTGGACACGAAAACAAAGGACAGCAGGAAATCCAGAGTCCACGTGAGAAGCAGACCAGTGGATAACACGACCACAATATCTCTCTTGACCTTAGAAGGGCCAGAAGCCAAGTTGTTTTGACCAGTCAGTCCGTCAGTGGGCGTGAAGTCAAGGAACAGGATAAGTTCTCGTATCCTCGCGAGCCCCTCATACCAAAAAAAGGAATGTCTGGTAAGAGAGATGTTGTTCCCGTGTGCAGCTTAAACACATATGGAACCCAGAAGGGAAGAATGATAGGGTTGCATACTGTGGGTAAAACTCTCTGATCCCAAAACTGAAAGAAATATATGTCCAAGAAAACAAAAAATAGGATGTTCTAGATGCTGTTTTTTGGATGAAAGAGGAAATTCTCTCTCTCTCTCTCTCTCTCTCTCTCTCTCTCTCTCTCTCTCTCTCTCTCTCTCTCTCTCTCTCTCTCTCTCTCTCTCTCTCTCTCTCATCAGGCTCTATGCCCTCTTTCAAGCTTCTTACTGTACAAGACAGCATATCACCGAGGACAATGACGTTACACCACATGCAGAACTGAGCCATATTTCTTCGCATCCATTTTGCTTTTAAAGTTGTTTTTTATTTCGAAATACTTAAAATCCCGCTATATCAACACCTTATATATATATATATATATATATATATATATATATATATATATATATATATATATATGTATATTTCTTTTTATAGCCTTACTTATTTACACTAAAAGTAACAGGAACACTTACAAATAACAGAGTAGCAAAATGCAATACCATTTAGCACTCCTGCCATCGAAACTATGAACACAGGCAGAAAATATGTCTGCTTTTACCTTTATTGGCTTTCAAGGTAATTTTGTGCCACAATTTATTAATATAGATAAAGAAACAGAGGAAAGAAAACTTTAATTTTTCGGCGGCATTTGAATTGTATGAATGAATAACACCAGTTTGAATTTTGTCTGAACTTGATACTAGGAACCATAGTGAAGTACCTATATTTAGAATGTCATGTGGGCACTGCAAATTGTAAGCTTTTAAGTAGAAACCAGGCATTGTGGGATGTAGATGGAAGCCAGGTCGTCTGAGATTCATGTGGAAGCCAAGCAGTGTGGGATTTAGGTGGAAGCCAGGCAATCTGGGGTCTGAGGAGAGGCAGGCAGCGTGGGATCCACGTGGAAGCTAGGCAGCTTAGGGCCCACATGGAAGCAAGGGAGCTTAGGATCCAGGTGGAAGCTAGGCAGCTTAGGGCCCACATGGAAGCTAGGTAGCTTAGGATCCAGGTGGAAGCTAGGCAGCGTGGGGTCCAGGCGGAAGCTAGGCAGCGTGGGATCCAGGTGGAAGCTAGGCAGCTTAGGGCCCACATAGAAGCTAGGCAGCTTAGGATCCAGGTGGAAGCTAGGCAGCGTGGGGTCCAGGCGGAAGCTAGGCAGCGTGGGATCCAGGTGGAAGCTAGGCAGCTTAGGGCCCACATGGAAGCTAGGCAGCTTAGGATCCAGGTGGAAGCTAGACAGCGTGGGGTCCAGGCGGAAGCTAGGCAGCGTGGGATCCAGGTGGAAGCTAGGCAGCCTTGGGGGTTCAGGTGGACGCCAGACAGCCTAGGATCCAAATACATGTGGAAGACAAACGACGTTGCTTTCCGGGTAGAAGCCAGGCGGTCATGGAAATTCATATCCAGCGGTAACCTCGTGAAATCGAGGAAGACTAGAGTCTCATAAAATCAAAACTGACAGAAAATAAGTTCCACATCAAGGAAAATAGCCTGAATGAAGCATCTCTCAGTCAAGAACAAGACGAAATATCTCCTTGTCTGAGGGAGGGACACGTCGAAGAGCTGTCCACAGTAGTACATAAGGTCACCTAAGAGTAATGAATCGCCATTAAGCAAGTAGCCACAGAGAGAGAAAGAGACGACTGGAGTTAGTCTGAGAAACACACACGTCCAACCTCAACAGACAAAAAGAAAATCGGTTATTCCAGGAGAGAGTACGAGGGCACGATCCAGCCACCCTGGACGATCCATACCTCTAGTGCCAACACGGGAACGTTTTTTATTTATGTCTTGGTGTCTCTGGCGAGATAGAGTAGGTGGAGGGCTCAGCCTTCTAGTCTCCGGGGGATAGAAACATTTCTCAAGCTTTCCCCTTGATACCTGAGGTTGATTGTGGTTGTGTGTGTGTGTGTGTGTGTGTGTGTGTGTGTGTGTGTGTGTGTGTGTGTGAGTGAGTGAGTGAGTGAGTGAGTGAGTGAGTGAGTGAGTGAGTGAGTGAGTGAGAGAGAGAGAGAGAGAGAGAGAGAGAGAGAGAGAGAGAGAGAGAGAGAGAGAGAGAGCACCAAGACCACATGCCTTTCTGATGTTAACAGAGGTGACACAATCAACCTCCAACATGCCAACGCAGTTCACATTTCCTTAGTATTATTTTCTCTCTCTCACCAGAAGACCCGATGATCTCCCTCCGTCCGCGTTTCACTGTGGAGACACCGTCGAAGAACAAACTTACCGTGTGCATAACCTCCCTCAGAGACCACTCTTCCCTCCCCTCGAGTAAATGTAGACTCCTGGGTATTACCAGTTATTGCTGTGTGTGTCGCTTTCTAAGCCCCCCGGGGGCGAGTTATGATCGTGCCACACATATAATATCTGGCGTACCAACTCTCCCCTCCCCCCCACACGCACCCTCACGGATTCAACAGCCTTGCTGGTTTCCTATTCTCAGAACGTGGAATTAGAATATTGATGTACGTCCGGGTAATGGATAGTAATCATAAACTGCATATGTGTGGTAAAATGACAAGGACAATGATGAGTCCATGTTGTCGCACTGCTAATGGAGAAAGAGAGAGAGAGAGAGAGAGAGGAAACATTTTAGGATGAGTTTTCTTTCACTGACAAGCTTCTCATGCCTTGCTTACCAAACACGCACGTCGTTCGACGCACAGACATATACACAGGTGTGTATATATATATATATATATATATATATATATATATATATATATATATATATATATATATATATATATATGGGATGAAGAAGTAAGATTGTTAGTGAAAGAGAAGAGAGAGGCATGTGGCCGATTTTTGTAGGGTAATATTGCAAATGAGTGGAAGATGTATAAAAGAAAGAGGCAGGAGAACAAGAGAAAGGTGCAAGAGGTGAAAAAGAGGGCAAATGAGAGTTGGGGTGAGAGAGTATCATTAGATTTTAGGGAGAATAAAAAGATGTTTTGAAAGGAGGTAAATAAAGTTCGTAAGACAAGGGAATCAATGGAAACTTTAGTGAAGGGGGCTAATGGGGGAGGTGATAACAAGTTGTGTGATGTGAGAAGGAGATGGAGTGAGTATTTTGAAGGTTTGTTGAATGTGTTTGATGATAGAGTGGCAGATACAGGGTGTTTTGGTCGAGGTGGTGTGCAAAGTGAGAGGGTTAGGGAGAATGATTTGGTAAACAGAGAAGAGGTAGTAAAAGCTTTGCGGAAGATGAAAGCCGGCAAGGCAGCGGGTTTGGATGGTATTGCAGTGGAATTTATTAAAAAAAAGGGGTGACTGTATTGTTGACTGGTTGGTAAGGTTATTTAATGTATGTATGACTCATGGTAAGGTGTCTGAGGATCGGCGGAATGCTTGCATAGTGCCTTTGTACAAACGGAATGGGGATAAAAGTAAGTGTTCAAATTACAGAGGTATAAGTTTGTTGAGTATTCCTGGGAAATTATATGGGAGGGTATTGAATGAGAGGGTGAATGCATGTACAGAGCATCAGATTGGGAAAGAGCAGTGTGGTTTCAGAAGTGGTAGAGGATGTGTGGATCAGGTGTTTGCTTTGAAGAATGTATGCGAGAAATACTTAGAAAAGCAAATGGATTTGTATGTAGCATTTATGGATCTGGAGAAGGCATATGATAGAGTTGATAGAGATGCTCTGTGGAAGGTATTAAGAATATGTGGTGTGGGAGGCAAGTTGTTAGAAGCAGTGAAAAGTTTTTATCGAGGATGTAAGTCATGTGTACGTGTAGGAAGAGAGGAAAGTGATTGGTTCCCAGTGAATGTAGGTTTGCGGCAGGGATGCGTGATGTCTCCATGGCTGTTTAATTTGTTTATGGATGGGTTTGTTAGGGAGGTGAATGCAAGAGTTTTGGAAAGAGGGGCAAGTATGCAGTCTGTTGTGGATGAGAGAGCTTGGGAAGTGAGTCAGTTATTGTTCGCTGATGATACACCGCTGGTGGCTGATTCGTGTGAGAAACTGCAGAAGCTGGTGACTGAGTTTGGTAAAGTGTGTGGAACAAGAAAGCTGAGAGTAAATGTTAGTAAGAGCAAGGTTATTAGGTACGGTAGGGTTGAGGGTCAAGTCAACTGGGAGGTAAGTTTGAATGGAGAACAACTGGAGGAAGTGAAGTGTTTTAGATATCTGGAAGTGGATCTGGCAACGGATGGAACCATGGAAGCGGAAGTGAATCATAGGGTGGGGGAGGGGGCGAAAGGTCTGAGAGCGTTGAAGAATGTGTGGAAGTCGAGAACATTATCTCGGAAAGCAAAAATGGGTATGTTTGAAGGAATAGTGGTTCCAACAATGTTATATGGTTGCGAGGCGTGGGCTATAGATAGAGTTGTGCGGAGGAGGGTGGATGTGCTGGAAATGAGATGTTTGAGGACACTATGTGGTGTGAGGTGGTTTGATCTAGTAAGTAATAATAGGGTAAGAGAGAGGTGTGGTAATAAAAAGAGTGTGGTTGAGAGAGCAGAAGAGGGTGTTTTGAAGTGGTTTAGGCACATGGAGAAAATGAGTGAGCACAGATTGACCAAGAGGATATATGTGTCAGAGGTGGAGGGAACGAGGAGAAGTGGGAGACCAAATTGGAGGTGGAAAGATGGAGTGAAAAAGGTTTTGAGTGATCGGGGCCTGAACATGCAGGAGGGTGAAAGGCGTGCAAGGAATAGAGTGAATTGGAACGATGTGGTATACCGGGGTCGACGTGCTGTGAATGGATTGAACCAGGGCTGCTGAAGCGTCTGGGGTAAACCATGGAAAGTTTTGTGGAGCCTGGATGTGGAAAGGGAGCTGTGGTTTCGGTGCTTTATACGTGACAGCTAGAGACAGTGTGAAAGAGTGGGCTTTGTTGTCTTTTCCTAGCGCTACCTCATGCACATGCGTGGGGGAGGGGGTTTTCATTCCATGTGCGGCGGGGTGGCGACGGGAATGAATAAGGGCAGACAGTATGAATTATGTATATATGTATACGTTGAGATGTATAGATATGTATATGTGCTGTGTGTGGACGTGTATGTATATACATGTGTATGTGAGTGGGTTGGGCCATTCTTTTTTCTGTTTCCTTGCGCTACCTCGCTAACGCGGGAGACAGCGACAAAGTATAATAAATAAATAAATATATATATATATATATATATATATATATATATATATATATATATATATATATATATATATATATGTGTATACACGCAACCATTCTAGCCTAAGCCAGGTACCCAGTCTATCAACCATCCCCTGTTGGAGGATGAACAGCCGGGTTGACTCTGGACCTGCTGCTGCAATCCGGATTCGCACCTGTGCGCTCGACCCCGGGCGGCCCATGAATGCGACAAACTTGTCCATCTAAAATTCGAATACTGCATTATGTGTAGGGATTGGGAAGGTCGATTACTGCCCAAGTACTTCCCGCGTGTCACAGAAGGCGACTAAAAGGGACAGGAGAGGGGGGAAGAGGGGTGATTGGGAGGAGCGCCTGGAAATCCCCCTATCCTGTGTTACTTTCCAAAAGAGGGAACACTGGAAGGAGGTAAGTGAGGCTTATGTTACTCTAAGGCTCAGTCATGTGTTCCCTACGGTACTTCGCTCATGCGGGAAATAGCGAACATGTGAAAGGCGTATATATATATATATATATATATATATATATATATATATATATATATATATATATATATATATATATATATATATATATATATATATATATATATATATATATATATATATATATTATCCCTGGGGATAGGGGATTAAGAATACTTCCCACGTATTCCCTACGTGTCGTAGAAGGCGACTAAAAGGGGAGGGAGCGGGGGGGCTCTAAATCCTCCCCTCTCGTTTTTTTTTTTTAATTTTCCAAAAGAAGGAACAGAGGGGGGGCCAGGTGAGGATATTCCAAAAAAGGCCCAGTCCTCTGTTCTTAATGCTACCTCGCTAACGCGGGAAATGGCGAATAGTTTAAAAGAAAGAAAATATATATATATATATATATATATATATATATATATATATATATATATATATATATATATATATATATATAATCTAACCCGTGTGTAAGACCAGACACTCAGGTATGACCGCATTATTTTGAATCTTCATTAGGAAATAATGAAAACCGCTATCGTTTATCTACAGTGCTTTACGGGCCACTCAATCGACTCGCTTACACCGAATGATAAAGTGTTTGTTGTTTACAAACGGGCGCACACTACCTTCCTGGTGATAATCGCAATCAACAAAGCTGAGAAATATTCACGAACGCCACGCATGTGAAGGATATCGACCGCAAAAACACGGGATACAAATGTCTGTGGTGTTGGTTTTTTGATAGTATCATTAACGCTTCAGGAAGACAACGTGGAAGGTCATTCTCATAAATATATATATATATATATATATATATATATATATATATATATATATATATATATATGTATATGTATGTGTGTGTGTGTGTTACTCCGTTTTAAGTGGATAAGATATGGAAATTTCTTCAATGTTAATCACTTGTATACTTCGTTACCTGAGGAAATGACTCGCTCTCGCACCCCCTATACAACCTCTGCTAATTGAATATCAACAGATTAATCGTGTTTCCCCGTGGGCACGCTATTCCCTTCGGGCATGTACAACAACGGGTAAAAATAACGGTACAGCTTCTCGTGTAGGGACACACACCCTGTTCGAACTCGGCTTCCTTTACCAAACATTATTTCTAGTAATTATGTTATCATCTTGTTTTGATCTAATTGTCGAGAGCAGACTATGATGGAATTTGTTCAGTCTAATCACTTGACTCACGGCAATGCAGGCAGTGTCGTGGGGAAAACATTTAAGACACTAGACAGACTTGAATGTATAGAGTTAGGCGAAATATAGGCGAATATGAGGCAAGTGTTAAGGGTTGGCTGGGGTCCCCATGTGTTCGGTACGTAGATGCACATTATACGAGTTGCATAATGACCCAGGTTTATTACAATTAAGATTCTCATTATACAACTATGTATACAGCAGGGGCTAGTTTCAGAGGTAGACAGAGGGTCTACACACACACACACACACACACACACACACACACACACACATACACACACACACACACAGTATAGGATAGGTTAGTATATATATATATATATATATATATATATATATATATATATATATATATATATATATATATATATATAGCAGAGAGGTATACGAGACGAGTTACAGAGGTCAGTTGAATTAATAAATTGCGTAGTTTATAAAGTAGGAAAATATGTAAAGGTGTAGGATTGGGACGGGCTGACTCGTGGCTGCACCTGAAGACGAAATAGAATAAGGAGAACCAGTTCTATTTATGTCCTCAAGGAGGAAAAGTTTACAGGAAGTCACAGAGGTCAGCAAAGGTCAAGGGTTTTACTGGAACTCTGGCAGCCGCACACGCTCACATAAACTCTGGAAAACAAAGAATTTTCGTAAAAGTGAAGTATGAAACGTATACAAGTAAGTCATGGGATGTCTGCGTTTTATCAAGAAATTTGAACAGTTAAACCTTGAAATATGTACGGACAACTCCTTACAATCGCAGTAATTAAACCACGAATCGTGTGTGATTTAGTACGGTAACCACAATGCAACCGTAATCGTATATTTCCTGATGCTTATAAGATGTCGTCTTACAATGCTAAATTATAAGGCGTTGCCAGAGAAGCAGTCAATGATTAATCGTGTTCATCTCTCGTTATCCCGTACTGTATATATATAAAACTAATCTTTTGTGTTCGATGCTTCACGCCCTTACTCACCTATTCACCATCTTAACCTGCCAACAGCATTCTCTTTCTCCTGTTTGCATTAATCCGGCCTTCCCAGCCTCCCCATTCATCTGCCATGCCAGCTGTACGTCTCCCAGAGTTCGTCTGTGTTTGTGTTTCTTTTGCGAGCAGACTCCCTCTCTCTGCCCGTCCATCTCACCTCTCGCTTACAAGATCTCTTCCTCCGCCTTTCCACCTCATCTCACATTTGCGGAACCTCTCACTCTGCCTTTCCACTTCATCTCTCGCACACAAATTCCGTCCTTCCATTCCCTCACCCCCAGCTCCAGTGTTTTGCCTCACCTGTATAGATTCCTGAACGTTCCAGATATATTCTGTATTCATCA
>NC_092236.1:19119517-19127017 GCF_036320965.1 Panulirus ornatus | reverse complement strand
ACAGGAGGTCAAGAGAAAGGTGCAAGAGGTGAAAAAGAGGGCAAATGAGAGTTGGGGTGAGAGAGTATCATTAAATTTTAGGGAGAATAAAAAGATGTTCTGGAAGGAGGTAAATAAAGTGCGTAAGACAAGGGAGTAAATGGGAACTTCAGTGAAGGGCGCAAATGGGGAGGTGATAACAAGTAGTGGTGATGTGAGAAAGAGATGGAGTGAGTATTTTGAAGGTTTGTTGAATGTGTTTGATGTTAGAGTGGCAGATATAGGGTGTTTTGGTCGAGGTGGTGTGCAAAGTGAGAGGGTTAGGGAAAATGATTTGGTAAACAGAGAAGAGGTAGTAAAGCTTTGCGGAAGATGAAAGCCGGCAAGGCAGCAGGTTTGGATGGTATTGCAGTGGAATTTATTAAAAAAGGGGGTGACTGTATTATTGACTGGTTGGTAAGGTTATTTAATGTATGTATGACTCATGGTGAGGTGCCTGAGGTTTGGCGGAATGCGTGCATAGTGCCATTGTACAAAGGCAAAGGGGATAAGAGTGAGTGCTCAAATTTCAGAGGTATAAGTTTGTTGAGAATTCCTGGTAAATTATATGGGAGGGTATTGATTGAGAGGGTGAAGGCATGTACAGAGCATCAGATTGGGGAAGAGCAGTGTGGTTTCAGAAGTGGTAGAGGATATGTGGATCAGGTGTTTGCTTTGAAGAATGTATGTGAGAAATACTTAGAAAAGCAAATGGATTTGTATGTAGCATTTAGGGATCTGGAGAAGGCATATGATAGAGTTGATAGAGATGCTCTGTGGAAGGTATTAAGAATATATGGTGTGGGAGGCAAGTTGTTAGAAGCAGTGAAAAGTTTTTATCGAGGATGTAAGGCATGTGTACGTGTAGGAAGAGAGGAAAGTGATTGGTTCTCAGTGAATGTATGTTTGCGGCAGGGGTGTGTGATGTCTCCATGGTTGTTTAATTTGTTTATGGATGGGGTTGTTAGGGAGGTGAATGCAAGAGTTTTGGAAAGAGGGGCAAGTATGAAGTCTGTTGGGGATGAGAGAGCTTGGGAAGTGAGTCAGTTGTTGTTCGCTGATGATACAGCGCTGGTGGCTGATTCATGTGAGAAACTGCAGAAGCTAGTGGCTGAGTTTGGTAAAGTGTGTGAAAGAAGAAAGTTAAGAGTAAATGTGAATAAGAGCAAGGTTATTAGGTACAGTAGGGTTGAGGGTCAAGTCAATTGGGAGGTGAGTTTGAATGGAGAAAAACTGGAGGAAGTAAAGTGTTTTAGATATCTGGGAGTGGATCTGGCAGCGGATGGAACCATGGAAGCGGAAGTGGATCATAGGGTGGGGGAGGGGGCGAAAATCCTGGGAGCCTTGAAGAATGTGTGGAAGTCGAGAACATTATCTCGGAAAGCAAAAATGGGTATGTTTGAAGGAATAGTGGTTCCAACAATGTTGTATGGTTGCGAGGCGTGGGCTATGGATAGAGTTGTGCGCAGGAGGATGGATGTGCTGGAAATGAGATGTTTGAGGACAATGTGTGGTGTGAGGTGGTTTGATCGAGTAAGTAACGTAAGGGTAAGAGAGATGTGTGGAAATAAAAAGAGCGTGGTTGAGAGAGCAGAAGAGGGTGTTTTGAAATGGTTTGGGCACATGGAGAGAATGAGTGAGGAAAGATTGACCAAGAGGATATATGTGTCGGAGGTGGAGGGAACGAGGAGAAGTGGGAGACCAAATTGGAGGTGGAAAGATGGAGTGAAAAAGATTTTGTGAGATCGGGGCCTGAACATGCAGGAGGGTGAAAGGAGGGCAAGGAATAGAGTGAATTGGATCGATGTGGTATACCGGGGTTGACGTGCTGTCAGTGGATTGAATCAGGGCATGTGAAGAGTCTGGGGTAAACCATGGAAAGCTGTGTAGGTATGTATATTTGCGTGTGTGGACGTGTATGTATATACATGTGTATGGGGGTGGGTTGGGCCATTTCTCTCATCTGTTTCCTTGCGCTACCTCGCAAACGCGGGAGACAGCGACAAAGCAAAAAAAAAAAAAAAAAAAAATATATATATATATATATATATATATATATATATATATATATATATATATATATATATATATATATATATATATATATATTATGGCTGCTAATGCAGAATTTATCAGTTTCTGCTGAATAGCAGTCATATTCATATAGTTAAATCTAATTGTCATCTGGTCTAATTTTTATCGAAGTTTGTATCGTGTTTCTGGTGGTTGTAAAAACATTTTTCCTATTTTCCTGCTCAGTTCATACCTTCTGTTACTGGCTGGACAACGTGCACGAAACCTTTCTTTTTCTGCTATTCCTTTAGCTTTTAGGAGTTCTTCCTTGATACGCGTCAGATTCAGACGCGAGCAATAATTTATGAAGTGCGAACATATGCGAAAACTGGACACCTGTTGGGTGAGGTGTTAAAAGCGAATTCGAACCTATTCGTAAGACGGTCTAATCCCCCCCCCCCCCCCATTATTTTCTCGATCAGCGAATCTTAAGTGTAATGAAAATGAAATCGTTCAACGATTTACAGCCAATCACAAAAAGGAACACATAATATTCTCCTCTGAAACAGCGGGGAAAATTTCAAACTAAACTTTTATCGAATTAAACGGAATCACAATTTTCATACCCAAAGTTGGTGTTGTTTGAAAAGTTGCGAGGCGCGGAGTTAGTGTCCATGAAATATACAGAGCCTATTGCAGGGTCGTAACGGAGAGAAAGATATAAAACCTTGTGATATTTCCCCGTACAACTCTGCTCTGTGTGTGTGTGTGTGTGTGTGTGTGTGTGTTTCATACGTATTCGCCATTTCCCGCATTAGGAAGGTAGAGTAGTCAAAAACAACAGATGACCGAGTCTTAGAGTGAAAATCCTCACTTGGCCCCCTTCTCTGTTCCTCCTTTGGAAAAGTAAAACGGGAGGGGAGGATTTCAAGTCCCCAGCTCCTTCCCCTTTTAGTCGCCTTCTACGATACTAAGGGAATACGTGGGAAGTATTCTTTTTCTCTTGTCTCTAGGGATTTTATATATATATATATATATATATATATATATATATATATATATATATATATATATATATATATATATATATATATATTCCCTGGGGATAGGGGAGAAAGAATACTTCCCACGTATTCCCTGCGTGTCGTAGGCGACTAAAAGGGAGGGGAGCGGGGGGCTGGAAATCCTCCCCTCTCGGTTTTTTTTTAATTTTCCAAACAAAGGGACAGAGAAGGGGGCCAGGTGAGGATATTCCACAATGGCCCAGTCCTCTGTTCTGAACGCTACCTCGCAAACGCGGGAAATGGCGAATAGTTAAAAAAAGATATATATATATATATATATATATATATATATATATATATATATATATATATATATATATATATATATATATATATATATATCCTGGGAGCCTTGAAGAATGTGTGGAAGTCGAGAGCATTATCTCGGAAAGCAAAAATGGGTATGTTTGAAGGAATAGTGGTTCCAACAATGTTGTATGGTTGCGAGGCGTGGGCTATGGATAGAGTTGTGCGCAGGAGGATGGATGTGCTGGAAATGAGATGTTTAAGTACAATGTGTGGTGTGAGGTGGTTTGATCGAGTAAGTAACGTAAGGGTAAGAGAGATGTGTGGAAATAAAAAGAGCGTGGTTGAGAGAGCAGACGAGGGTGTTTTGAAATGGTTTGGGCTCATGGAGAGAATGAGTGAGGAAAGATTGACCAAGAGGATATATGTGTCGGAGGTGGAGGGAACGAGGAGAAGTGGGAGACCAAATTGGAGGTGGAAAGATGGAGTGAAAAAGATTTTGTGTGATCGGGGCCTGAACATGCAGGAGGGTGAAAGGAGGGCAAGGAATAGAGTGAATTGGATCGATGTGGTATACCGGGGTTGACGTGCTGTCAGTGGAGTGAATCAGGGCATGTGAAGCGTCTGGGGTAAACCATGGAAAGCTGTGTAGGTATGTATATTTGCGTGTGTGGACGTATGTTTATACATGTGTATGGGGGTGGGGTGGGCCATTTCTTTCGTCTGTTTCCTTGCGCTACCTCGCAAACGCGGGAGACAGCGACAAAGCAAAAAAAAAAAATATATATATATATATATATATATATATATATATATATATATATATATATATATATATATTATATTTTTTTTTCATACTATTCGCCATTTCCCGCGATAGCGAGGTAGCGTTAAGAACAGAGGACTGGGCCTTGGAGGGAATATCCTCACCTGGCCCCCTTCTCTGTTCCTTCTAAAATTAAAACTCTGGGCCTTCAGTTATCTACCCCAGGCATGATTTGTTTTCATCTACCTTTATACATCAACATATAACTTATCCATGTATACGTCTCTCTTTTCTCTTACGTATCTAGCCATCCTACTGCTGTCTTATCTATTATCTGGTAGACTCTCTCTCTCTCTCTCTCTCTCTCTCTCTCTCTCTCTCTCTCTCTCTCTACCTTAACTCTCTTCCTTCCTACTTGCCTGTCAATCAGTTATCTGTCTTGCTCTCCGTCCCTTTACTGACCCATCTGTCCACCGTGTTTCGAAATTCAGATTTCAAAAGTTTATTTTTTCCACAGAAAACGGACGTCATCCACTCACAGCGGGTTGCCTGTGTTACAGTATTACTAGTTTTAATTGGCT
Source organism: Panulirus ornatus (assembly GCF_036320965.1). Classification (NCBI taxonomy): domain Eukaryota; kingdom Metazoa; phylum Arthropoda; class Malacostraca; order Decapoda; family Palinuridae; genus Panulirus; species Panulirus ornatus. Next base: position 19,122,329 of record NC_092236.1, on the reverse strand, counting down.
TCACACTTTTAGGCCCAATTTGACAGTTTCACTTCATCGTCTTTTATATCTAGCAATCTATGTACGAACTCCTCGCGGAATTAGAATGTTAACTGAATACCTATATTGAAGATATATCTATTCTGTCTTCAGAGATGATGTAGTGGCGCAATTGGAAGGTACAATAGATCTACAGTGCCCCTTAGGGCAAATCTCGGATAGTGTATCGTGGGTTTCTGTGGGTTCGAGCTATTCATAAAAGATCAGAAAAAAATCTTACACGTGCGAAAAGAATATTTAATCCCATCGAGGACGAAATGAACATCAAATTCTACAAACTGATTCTATGTCCGGAGAGATCTTTACAGTGTTGAATACCTCTTAGATGCAGAAAAATCAGTATAGTTAACAACTGAACTAATGTATATCAGCTGCTTATTTTACAGAACCTAACTGGCATAAAACGAAGCAGTTTCAGCCCGCGGCAGATCTTGGAATTAATTCACAGTCAGTAATGTCCACAGCAACTCGTATGTCAGCCAGGATACATAAAACCTGTAAGAGAAGAGAAACTGTGTACAGCGCCATTATATGTGTCACTAGCGAATGTCTTACTAGTCTACATGGCACAGGGCGACATCAAAGGATACGATACAAAAAAAAAAGTGAGAGAGAGTAATGAACCGAACGATATTGAACAGATGGACCACCTCTGTATCAAAGCCATCGGCGGGTAAAGAAAACGGCAAAAGAAAATTGTTTATGTGAAGAATGCAATGGAAAGTGCGAGTTATGAAAAGTGTAAAGTATTTTTCGTTAAGTGGTGCTCACTTACGTATCCTCGCCGCCTACTTCCCGAGGAATATTTCACGCGTGTGATTTACGACGCCAGGGGAGACTTACGAGCCCGTAGCACGAGATGCCTGCATGGTGTGATATTCTACGACAGACCGTGGTACAGAGTACTTATTTACTTACTTGCGAGAAAGAGAAGAGGAAGTTTTGCCTTGAAAAAAACTAGGGCTAACTGTCTCGTTAACCTCACTTCTTGCTTCATGAACGCCACTGTTTCTGCCGCCTCGTTCTTTACATAGTTATCGATCCCGGGTTCATATTTGAATGAGTTTAGTCATATATTAGTATTTTTCGTCAGTGTTCTTACTTGTACCTTGCGTGTTTCTTACTTCTTCTGGTCATACGCTGAATAGTCCTTCTATCCCTGTAGGGATCTCTTATAGTCTTGGTTGATAAGTCCTCGTAATACATACCATAGCATTGCTGCTTCCTTGGTGAGAGGATTTGATCCTACTATTGTCCTTCACTCTTTTCAGTTCGCTGCCAGGCGTAGATTAACACATCTTTCTCTTCTCTCTTTACCGTAAAGTTTCACGTCTTTCAGCCTGCTGTGACAGTTCTTGTCATTCAATCTTCACGAATTTCTTCATGAAAAGTGTTTTTGAATTCTTTCTACCTGATTTCCGTACTTTTCTTTTCATCAGGAAAGCGCCTTGCTGTGCTACTGTCTTCATCCTCTCTCTCAAGGCCTGAAGCCATTGTTATAAAGATATTCGAGGGCCGATACCGTTCCCCTTAGACTCTTATCTTTTTCAGACATAAGTTCGTACTCTTAGATGTTTGCCTTATCTTGTCGATTCGTGTCGTTCATTCTTGTGAAATTCTGTCGTCGACTTTATCTATTGCTTTGCCAGATTTGATATATACGGTATCCACTACGTTTTAGGTATTATCTCTGATCCTCCTTTGTATATTGGCGTTACATGTGCCATTGTTTCTGCTACTGTGCTTTCGTCGAGGGTTTGCCTCTTCGGTGAGATCACTGGCATCGTTACCAATGTGTTTTTTTATGTCTTGTTTGAGAATCTTTCTGTAATTCCACCCACTCCCGTTGGTAACTCTCTCTCTCTCTCTCTCTCTCTCTCTCTCTCTCTCTCTCTCTCTCTCTCTCTCTCTCTCTCTCTCTCTCTCTCTCTGATTATCACTTGTTCTCTTTATTCCATTTCCTGTATTTGAATACTTATATACCCATTTTTCTCATATTGTTTAAACAGTTCATCACCTAATTTCTCCTTTAGCTTAATGGCTTCATTTAAAGTCCTGGACATTTCCTTGGATTATTTTTGTATCTTTCCCCCACTTTAAAGTTTCTGGCATGTGATTTCTTGCCTGTTTTTGCGCATGAAAATCGTAGCTTTGTGTTCACGTCTGTGTTTTTTACAACATTCTCCTTGAGTCTTTTTTTTATGCCATTCTGTTTATCTATTGTTGGAGCTGTTTGCTCTGAATGTTTAAGATTGCTTAGTTTTATCCTTCAGTTTCTCATTGACTCAATTTTCTGTCGTATGTGTTGTTGTCTTAAGCGTATTCGTGGTTGTGATAAACTTAGATTCTAAAGTTCTCGACTGTCAGACTTTGTGCATTTATATATATTATTTTCCAAGGGTTCGCTATTCGTTTCTTTATCCTCAGTTGTTTTTTTTCGAGTTTTTGTGCATTCCTGTCACATGTTGTGTTGTATCTGATTTGGGAGCTGTTTATTTTTTGATTTTCAAATGAGCTTCTTTTACTTCGATCTTCTTATTTATTTTCACAGTTGTTCTGTTTCCATGTCTGTCAGAAATTTTTCTTATTTGGTTCTCAAAAAGAAAGAGAGAGAGAAAAAATGAGTTCCGTTGGTTTGGTGGGTTCCGTAACTGGCATTGTTTTGTCCATTTTTATTTCTGCCTTTCATTCTGTGTTGGATCTTTGTTTTCGTCTCTTATATTTTTTTCTTATCATGATGTCATAATTCTCCACCTCGCTTTTTTGACAGATG
>NC_092236.1:19052017-19114517 GCF_036320965.1 Panulirus ornatus | reverse complement strand
TATCATGTTTATTTGAGGAATGGCTTTATGCCATCATCAGCAACAACAGATATTGTAAAATGCTTATTGGAAACCTAGATAGATATAATTACATATATCAAAGTACAAAGAAAGGCTGTTTTAGAGTCCCATAGTTATATCACTAACATGTAAGTAGAATTTCGATGAGTAATAGATAATTACACTCTATTTTTAACCAGTAATCTGGTTAGAAATTAATAGTAAAACTGTAATACTGTATGATTGTCTTTCCTTGTGTTTATGTTAATTTATGTGTGTACTTGGTTTGTTATAAGCCTTGTACGTGTTTGGAGATCCTGATTATGGGATGAAACCTGTCCCGAAACACAGATGATGCAGTATGTACAGTATTGTCTAAACGCCTCATCTGCTCACGTCCACTCCCTGGCTGTCATGGATAAGGCCCCGAAACCAGGAACTCCCCCAGAATACAGCCGAACCCAACAGACCTTTATTTGGTTTCTCCTGACCTCTTCATATGCCTTAGTTCACTGCACTTGCAAAGCGTGGCCCCTCACCTCCCCCACCATATATTAGATCGACTCAGTTTGCCTTATCCCTTGCACGCTTCACATCCTCCTGCATATTAAGGCCCCGATCGCTCATCTTTCACTTCATCCAGTCATCTCGTATTCGGTCATCCCCTTCTCTTCGTTCTCTCCATTTTTAACGCTTATTTGTCTCTCAGTCAGGCTGTCTTCACTCATCCTCTCCATATGTCCAAACCATTTCAGCACACCAGTTCTCTGAACCATACTCCAGTTAGCATCACAATTATCTCTTATCTGATCATTTCTTGATCGATTTATCCTCCTTATATCACGTATTGTCCTCAAGGACTACCCTCTTCCATTTTCTTTTACAGGGCCCAAGACTCGAGTCTTGCAACACCGTCAGGACCATTATACCATCAAACATACCCATCTTTTCCCTCTTTTTCTACTCATTCCTCAGTTTACCCACGACCCTGTCCCCCTAACACACCCTTTGGCTAAGTTCTGCTCCCATGCTCCATCTGTTGTCATGTCCACTCCAAGGTATCTAAACCACTCCTTTTCCTCCACGTTTTCTCCTTTCAGACTCGCTCTCCAACTAACCAAACTTTCCTTTGTGAGCCTAATTAGCCCAACTTTTATCCACTTTAATTCAACTTTTTCTCCCATACACTAACCAGACTCAGACATTAGCTTCTGCACCTCCTAACTCACCAGAATCGTGTCATCAGTAAACAGCAAATGACTCGCCTCCCAGGCCCTCCCACAACAGACTGTAGATCCGCTACCCTCACTAAGAACCTTTCATTTGCTTCCCTCACTCTCCCATCCATTAACAGATTAAACAGCCATGGTGACATAACACACCCTTGCCTCAGACCCATCTTCACTTGGAAGCACTAAGCTTCCTCTCTTCCCATTCGCGGAAGTGTTTCTGTATTCGTAACACCTTCCATAAAGCATGTGTATCAACCCTATCATACACTCTCACCAGCTCCATAGATGCCACATACAAATCGTTTTTCTGTATGTTTCACAGATTCATCACACCAGACATCCACTACAACTCCTTAAGCCATATATATATATATATATATATATATATATATATATATATATATATATATATATATATATATATATATATTTTATTTATCTATTTATTTATTTTGCTTTGTCACTGTCTCCCGCGTTTGCGAGGTAGCGCAAGGAAACAGACGAAAGAAATGGCCCAACCCACCCCCATACACACTGTATATACATACACGTCCACACACGCAAATATACATACCTATACATCTCAATGTACACATATATATATACACACACAGACACATACATATATACACATGCACACAATTCACACTGTCTGCCTTTATTCATTCCCATCGCCACCTCGCCACACATGGAATACCATCCCCCTCCCCCCTCATGTGTGCGAGGTAGCTCTAGGAAAAGACAACAAAGGCCCCATTTGTTCACACTCAGTCTCTAGCTGTCATACAATAATGCCCGAAACCACAGCTCCCTTTCCACATCCAGGCCCCACAGAACTTTCCATGGTTTACCCCAGACGCTTCACATGCCCTGATTCAATCCACTGACAGCACGTCAACCCCGGTATACCACATCGATCCAATTCACTCTATTCCTTGCCCTCCTTTCACCCTCCTGCATATTCAGGCCCCGATCACACAAAATCTTTTTCACTCCATCTTTCCACCTCCAATTTGGTCTCCCACTTCTCCTCGTTCCCTCCACCTCCGACACATATATCCTCTTGGACAATCTTTCCTCACTCATTCTCTCCATGTGCCCAAACCATATGCCCTATATATATATATATATATATGGTAAATTATATGGGAGGGTATTGATTGAGAGGGTGAAGGCATGTACAGAGCATCAGACTGTGGAAGAGCAGTGTGGTTTCAGAAGTGGTAGAGGATGTGTGTATCAGGTGTTTGCTTTGAAGAATGTATGTGAGAAATACTTAGAAAAGCAAATGGATTTGTATGTAGTATTTATGGATCTGGAGAAGGCATATGATAGAGTTGATAGAGATGCTCTGTGGAAGGTATTAAGAATATATGGTGTGGGAGGCAAGTTGTTAGAAGCAGTGAAAAGTTTTTATCGAGGATGTAAGGCATGTGTACGTGTAGGAAGAGAGGAAATTGATTGGTTCTCAGTGAATGTAGGTTTGCGGCAGGGGTGTGTGATGTCTCCATGGTTGTTTAATTTGTTTATGGATGGGGTTGTTAGGGAGGTGAATGCAAGAGTTTGGAAAGAGGGGCAAGTATGAAGTCTGTTGGGGATGAGAGAGCTTGGGAAGTGAGTCAGTTGTTGTTCGCTGATGATACAGCGCTGGTGGCTGATTCATGTGAGAAACTGCAGAAGCTGGTGACTGAGTTTGGTAAAGTGTGTGAAAGAAGAAAGTTAAGAGTAAATGTGAATAAGAGCAAGGTTATTAGGTACAGTAGGGTTGAGGGTCAAGTCAATTGGGAGGTAAGTTTGAATGGAGAAAAACTGGAGGAAGTAAAGTGTTTTAGATATCTGGGAGTGGATCTGGCAGCGGATGGAACCATGGAAGCGGAAGTGGATCATAGGGTGGGGGAGGGGGCGAAAATTCTCAGAGGAGCCTTGAAGAATGTGTGGAAGTCGAGAACATTATCTCGGAAAGCAAAAATGGGTATGTTTGAAGGAATAGTAGTTCCAACAATGTTGTATGGTTGCGAGGCGTGGGCTATGGATAGAGTTGTGCGCAGGAGGATGGATGTGCTGGAAATGAGATGTTTAAGGACAATGTGTGGTGTGAGGAGGATTGATCGAGTGAGTAACGTAAGGGTAAGAGAGATGTGTGGAAATAAAAAGAGCGTGGTTGAGAGAGCAGAAGAGGGTGTTTTGAAATGGTTTGGGCACATGGAGAGAATGAATGAGGAAAGATTGACCAAGAGGATATATGTGTCGGAGGTGGAGGGAACGAGAAGTGGGAGACCAAATTGGAGGTGGAAAGATGGAGTGAAAAAGATTTTGTGTGATCGGGGCCTGAACATGCAGGAGGGTGAAAGGAGGGCAAGGAATAGAGTGAATTGGATCGATGTGGTATACCGGGGTTGACGTGCTGTCAGTGGATTGAATCAAGGCATGTGAAGCGTCTGGGGTAACCTATGGAAAGCTGTGGAGATATGTATATTTGCGTGTGTGGACGTATGTATATACATGTGTATGGGGGTGGGTTGGGCCACTTCTTTCGTCTGTTTCCTTGCGCTACCTCGCAAACGCGGGAGACAGCGGCAAAAAAAAAAAAAAAAATATATATATATAGGGGAATTTTTTTGCAGTTCTAAGGCTTATCAAGGAACGTGATCATAATCATAAATTACGATGTAGATTCCTGTCGCATCGACTTGCCATTAGTGATGATAATTGCTTCAGGCAGAGTGAGACATGTGAGTTACCATTAAATGTATGGAATACGGTATTCCAATAGATAATAAGAAGACCAAGACCCATTAAATACAATAATCTTACTCAATAAATTGGCTTAGAATAATTTCATACTACAAAAAGATATAATGGGATTCCACTCGACAATTCATCCTCGATTTTTAAGGAAAGGAGAAAATTGTAAAGCAACACATGAGAGCGTGCAGACCAGATATTCTCAGGGGTAAATGTGTAACGGCCACAAATCGTTGTGGTGAAAGCCATGTCTTCATCCTAAAAATATTATGGACGACTCGCAGATTTCCAGGTCGCATCCATACTGGATGGGGTGCAAAGGACACGCCCCGACAGTTATTCTTAACCTCTATTTACTGACCGCTGTCTTACTGGGCATTACAGTGCTATCCCTGCAGCTTCCTCAGGCCTGCCATCTACACCTCTAGTGTGTGCCCTTCAGTCATATTATCACAGCAGTGCTTCATGTATACTTGGACAGATGAAGTGTGTAATCCATACCATCTTCCTCAAGGTGGGTTTGGTCTAGGATATGCTTGTCCAGAGTATATATAGAGAGAGTGTTTCTGTGGTAGTGTGGATAGTCATAAATACAGGTACAGACATATACAGTATGTATATTTCTTAAATACATAATGTAATTTGTAGATGAAGACGCAGATTACATTTTTTGACGTGTTGATCAACCATTTCTTCCCAGGGCGTTGCAGTATATTTTATAGTACGAAACTGAGGCTCTCACATGAACCAGACACCTGTGTCTCTGTCCAGGTGAGGGAATGTTAAGTTTGCGCGTCCGATCTTGCGCGTGGAATGCAAAGAAAATAAGAATTGCCAGCCAAACAAAATAAAAAGATAGCTTTGTTTCGAAAGCTAACTTAAGGAAATCGTTTCACGGCTTTCAGAAGAAAGAAAAAAATGGTTTTGATTATTTTTTCCTTCGGTATTGTGAAACAGTAAACTGCTGGATATACAAAATACTTGGAGGAAAAAATAATCGTTCAGAATTAGAAATACAGACAGGAAATTCTTTTCATAACACAGTTAAGTTGAAGCTGATATTCTGTGCCCAAGAGGCAGTTTGTCAATCACTTCATTTCTCAGTAAAATATAATGGCTAGCTGTATTGCAGAGAGTTCAATTTTTTATGAAAAGATATTGTTGATGTGACAGTTCTATATAAAGATAACTATAGTCTCATTCTTGTTTGGGAGAGTTTGCTTAAAGATATTGTTTTTCGGGCATTATTCCTGTGTGAAATGATATCATCCATTAATATCATACAGGGTTTAATCCTCTTTACCCACTGTGAACTTTGTCTGTGCTTACCATATAGATAACTCTCAAACACTCACCAACTGGAGAAGGACCTATGGTGGTTCGTTAGTGGGAATGTAGGTCTTTAGATTCAGTGGCTAACAACATGCAATAGTCATTAAGCCGGAATCTGTAACCTTCTATAAAGCACATAAAGTACGCAATAAAGATTGATCCAAGTTTTTCTCTTTTTACGCGCGAGGGGATTATACTGTCAAAGGTAGGCATATAAAATTTATACACTTCCACAAAAAGGCTCTTACGATTGCTGGTCTAGAACCCCGCCCCCCCCCCCCCCCCATTTGTGCTTTGTTTTCAACGTCATTGTTATAAATCATTGATTATAGCGGCATTTACTTTGTATACCTATTTGCTCCGGATTCTAAAAGTGTACATGGAAATATTGACCACGCTCTCCTGGGGAAGAGGGTCAACAAACTGTGCCCGTGCTGTGTTTACAATCGACGATCATCTCCCGGTCGGCACAGTCGGCCTCCCGAGGAAGTGTGCCTGCAAGCTCGTCCTTGAAACATAAAGTACAGGACGCCACACTTGTGTACCCTTGTCGCTGAAGACTACCAGAGTTGGTTATACATGAAGTAGCCCTGTAAGCCTCAAGTTATGTCCAGTTGTTGCCCCTTTGGTGATTCTTTCTACTGTTTACTTGATCGTTTTTGTTAACACAACACCATTTGTTACTAAGGTTTTGAAACCGTCGTTTGTATCCATTTTCTTTCTCATCTTCTGATTGGTCCTTCGTCACCTGCTTTGGTCGCTTCGTCACCCATTTCGAGCACGACGTTGTGACTCCTGTGTACGACGGTACGATCCTTGAACGCGACGGTGCGATCCTTGAACACAACGGTGCGATCCTTGAACACGACGGTGCGATCCTTGAACACGACGGTACGATCCTTGAACGCGACGGTGCGATCCTTGAACACAACGGTGCGATCCTTGAACACAACGGTGCGATCCTTGAACACGACGGTACGATCCTTGAACACGACGGTACGATCCTTGAACACAACGGTGCGATCCTTGAGCACGACGGTACGATCCTTGAACACGACGGTACGATCCTTGAACACGACGGCACGATCCTTGAGCATGACGGTGCGATCCTTGAACACGACGGTACGATCCTTGAGCACGACGGTACGATCCTTGAACACAACGGTATGATCCTTGAGCACGACGGTACAATCCTTGAACACGACGGTACGATCCTTGAACACGACGGTGCGATCCTTGAGCACGACGGTACGATCCTTGAACACGACGGCACGATCCTTGAGCATAACGGTGCGATCCTTGAACACGACGGTACGATCCTTGAGCACGACGGTACGATCCTCGAACACAATGGTATGATCTTAAACACGACGGTACGATCCTTGAACACGACGGTATGATCCTTGAGCACGACTGTACGATCCTTGAACACGACGGTACGATCCTTGAACACGACGGTACGATCCTTAAACACGACTGTACGATCCTTGAACACGACGGTACGATGATGAAGTCAGGTCAGGGGACAGACAGGCCCATAACTGTATACCTATGGGTCACACCATGTTGGTCAAGGGTCTTACCTCCGAGCTGCTGGTGTGTCTGTTGAACACCCTCCTCATTCTTACGCATTGCGTTGTTTTCTGTTTCGTTTTCCCCGTTTTAGTAATTATGTCTCGTATGTCTACTTCTTCGGTGAGACCATCTGAACTGGTACACAAAGCCATGCTGACGGGATCGTGCATCCTGTGTCAGTAGTCAGTTATGTACGAGATATGATTGACTGTCTTTGTAAAGACATGTTGATTTCAGTATACCTCAGAAGCTGAACCCTGGGATTCATGGGTTCGATCACCAGTATACCTTGGAGCCGAACCCTGGGATTCATGGGTTCGGTCACTGGTATACTTCGGGAGCCGAACCCTGGGATTCATGGGTTCGGTCACTGGTATACTTCGGGAGCCGAACCTTGGGATTCAGTGGTTCGATGACCGATATACCTCGGGAGCCGAACCCTGGGATTCATGGGTTCCATCACGGGTATACTTCGGGAACCGAACCCTGGGATTCATGGGTCTGACCATGTCGACTTTAAGAGGAAAAAGATATACAAAAAGATACACTGGTCTAGCTTGTAAATGTTGTACATTCATTCACCGGTGTCAGTCATATGTATATGTGCACTATGTATACAATACATTTTTGAGTGTATATTTTCCTTACCAAAAACCCAAATCATTCCTTCAAGAGGCTTTAGTTGTCGAAATATATAAGGAGATGATCAAGGGCCGTCATTGCAAGTGACTTTACCTTCTTGAGTCGAACGTAAATATTTACTTCGTTATTTTATGTATTAAGCAATTACTGAAGTAGCTAGAATTCGTAAATGGAATTATTACATTTTTTCCAATTACTTTTGATATCAAAATAGATTGAGTATGTAACTATATATATATATATATATATATATATATATATATATATATATATATATATATATATAATCATACCAACCTCCACTATGTTCTCATATATATATATATATATATATATATATATATATATATATATATATATATATATATATATATGTATGTATTTTTTTTCATGGTATATACGTTGAAGTAAGCCGTCTGTTTCTGACGCAACAAAGGCTGTGAAAAAAAAAGATCTTTTTGTATTGGTATATTTATTTTTTCATACTTATAGGAATGAGTAGCGTGTGAGTACTTTACCTATCCTGTGGGTGGTGACGCCAGAGAGGATACAGAGTGTGCACGGGGATTAGGATCCTCCTCAGGTACCAGGATATTACTACTCATGTGTCTGAGTCAAGGCGAGGATGCATTTCGAGTGTCGGGTGGGGCAGCGTTTAGGATACTTCTCAAGCACGTGGGGGAAATGGTCGAGATATTTCCCCTTGTATCTGGGGCGAAATATTGTTACAAACACAATCGTGCTTGAGAGTCTTGTCATCTGAAAGCATTAAGCAGTTCGGTTAATTGGGTACTTGGCTCAGCCAAGGCTTTGGGGAGGGGATCCATATCAGAAATGAAAGAAATCCTCTAATGGTTTATAAAATACCTCATATTTTTTCCCCAGATTTTTCAAATACAATATTTTTCTTTCCATCTTTCAGACAAGCTTGTTGTTTGCTGAGAACAGGTATCTCTGAAGTAGCAAAAGTATAGTATCACACTTATGTCACGTCAGAATGATCATCCTAGCAGACTTATGTCACGTCAGAATGATCATCCTAGCACACTTATGTCACGTCAGAATGATCATCCTAGCACACTTATGTCACGTCAGAATGATCATCCTAGCAGACTTATGTCACGTCAGAATGATCATCCTAGCACACTTATGTCACGTCAGAATGATCATCCTAGCACACTTATGTCACGTCAGAATGATCATCCTAGCACACTTATGTCACGTCAGAATAATCATCCTAGCACACTTATGTCACGTCAGAATGATCATCCTAGGGTTTGCAGGACTGTACTATGACTAGAGCGAGCGTCATCATTAACACTTGCGTCCATTTCCAACCTCACTGATCCCAGACCATACATATTAAACCTTACCTAACCCATTAGAGTTAAGACTCCCTGGTGACCATACTTAACGTAATTCACTTCAGTTTTGGTTCTGCAGAGCCTCGCTTCCACGAACCTTTGATGTAACTTTTACTCGGAAACTAAACTCTTGAGATTTATTTTCCTTGATGAAGATAGAATTGGCAGATATATGTATATATATATATATATATATATATATATATATATATATATATATATATATATATATATATTATTTTTTTTATTTTTATTATACTTTGTCGCTCTCTCCCGCGTTTGCGAGGTAGCGCAAGGAAACAGACGAAAGAAATGGCCCAACCCCCCCCCCCCCCCATACACATGTATATACATACGTCCACACACGCAAATATACATACCTACACAGCTTTCCATGGTTTACCCCAGACGCTTCACATGCCTTGATTCAATCCACTGACAGCACGTCAACCCCGGTATACCACATCGCTCCAATTCACTCTATTCCTTGCCCTCCTTTCACCCTCCTGCATGTTCTGCATGTGAAATCGCAATTCAGTAGGAGTTCATATCATCTTATTTAACATGTAATATTTCTATACATGTGGCACAACATGTTTCACGTAGACAATCCTCATCATCAGGTGCCAATATAAAGTTTTTTTAAATTCCAGCAACGCCAAAAAAAGAAAAGACTGTCCTACTGGCAGAAGCAGGACGGTATTTTTGTGTCAGTGTTGAGATTTAAAAAAAACTTTATGAATTATTGGCACCTGATGAGGCGGATTGTCTCCGTGAAACATGTGCCACATGTAAAGAAAACTTACGTGTTAAGTAAAATTATATGAACTGCTGAATTACGATTTCACATTCACAACCATCATCACGGATAAGTGTGATCAATATATATATATATATATATATATATATATATATATATATATATATATATATATATATATATATATATGTATATATATATAATATATATATAATGTGTGTGTGTGCAATGATAGTGATGATGATATTAGTGTAAGTTGTTGATTGAGATAGAGGCAATGGCTGGAAATCTACAGCGAAAATACACACATTAACATAGAGGAGCTGTTACAAAGGGAAAGGAAGGCAAGCACAGAGATTTGACCTAAGACTATGGGTTGCTTAATATGTTTACAGTGGTTGAATTTTTTTTTTTTATACATATACATAAAGACCTGCGTGACCTTTGATGACGCAAATGCAGTTGTGGTGCTGCAGCACAACTCGGTGTGCGAGGGATCTCTTAAGTAGCAGGAGGAGAAGCTGGCGAGAATGGTGCAATAGCCTCTTCTTTCATGGCTGATGCTTGGACGAAGATGGGAGGGAGGAGTAGCGCGTTGAGCGCCACTGATAGGTGGTGTGGAAGGTGGCTGTCTATTTCTTGGGCTATTTACGGTTGACTCTCCTGTGTGATGGCTAGGGAGGAAGGCTATTCGGGGGGGGGGGGGGAGAAGAAGCATAGATGGGTCTGGGAATGATGATTAAGAAGTTGCGTAAATGTTCTCAAAGTTTAGACGCAGGGAGTCCAAGCGTCTTGAGTTGACAGAGAACGTCGAGGTGATGGCTGGAGGATTTGTTGGTGGTACTGACGTGTTCCTTCCAGTTTGAGTTATCGTCCAGAAGGACACCGAGCCTTGGTGGACTTTGCAACCTGGATGAGGCTGAGGCTGAGGCTGGTGTCTATGTGTAGTATATTTGGTGTGGTGATAGTTCATTTCCCTTCCTGGTACGAGACAGAAAATGAAAAATATCGTGTGTCTTCTTCTTGGTTATGTCTGCACTCGCTCTACTCTCGACACTCCGAGTTATCCGACGAGTTCTAGCCCTCCTCCTCCAGCCCTCCTCCTCCAGCCCTCCTCCTCCAGCCCTCCCTGTAATGCATACGTCAATATGAACCGAAATTTCCTTTGATGTATTACTTTAATTTTTTACCTTTTTATCTTTTTTTTTTTTTGATACCTTTGAAGTATTTCACACATTTACATTCCATCCTTCTTGAGACCACGGGGACCCATTTTATTTTGCTCCATCGTCAGAACTCCCAAATTCGTTTCGTCCTGTGTTTCTCCTCAGGAAGATTATGGAGGTGCCAGGAGACAAGACTTATTATCACTAAACCTTTCCAACATTGTCTCCTTGCAAAGGGACACATTAACCACTGTCTTGTATATAAAAAATTGGTCACATATCTGAACATGCTTTGCCTGTGTTCCAACATTTGTCCTGTGATTTTACAGCTCTGAACATTATATTTACATCGCTGAATAGTATAATAACAGCAGTAGATGTTATGATTGATGAACATTTGATTATAGCTCTGAACATTATAATAATAGTACTGAACATTATAATAGTAGTACTGAACATTATGATAATAGTACTGAACATTGTAATAATAGTACTGAACATTATAATAATAGTACTGAACATTGTGATAATAGTACTGAACATTATGATAATAGTACTGAACATTATGATAATAGTACTGAACATTCCAGTAACAGCACTAAACATTGTAATGATAACTGTAAATATTATAAATGATGCAGTTGAACATTGATAGAAGCATTGAACATTATGATAGCAATTTTGAATACTTTGATAGTAGCAGTGAACTGAATGATAGTGACCGTGGACAGTGAAATGATGAGTTTGGTGATTTCAGTGAAAAGTAAGATATTAACAGTGAGAAGTATAATGATGACGTTGTCCAGCATGATGATAGTACTGAAGGTTAGAATCATAGCTGTGAACGGTATGATATCATTAAGAAAAGGTATATTGAAAAACGGAATTTATGTTGATAGCAACTGAAAAGTATGATGTTGATTCTGAACGGTATAGTGATAGTTTTGACCAGTATAGTGATAGTTTTGACCAGTATAGTGATAGTTTTGACCAGTATAGTGATAGTTTTGACCAGTATAGTGATAGTTTTGACCAGTATAGTGATAGTTTTGACCAGTATAGTGATAGTTTTGACCAGTATAATGATAGTTTTGACCAGTATAATGATAGTTTTGACCAGTATAATGATAGTTTTGACCAGTATAGTGATAGTTTTGACCAGTATAGTGATAGTTTTGACTAGTGTAGTGATAGTTTTGACCAGTATAGTGATAGTTTTGACTAGTGTAGTGATAGTTTTGACCAGTATAGTGATATTTTTGACTAGTGTAGTGATAGTTTTGACCTGTATAGTGATAGTTTTGACTAGTGTAGTGATAGTTTTGACCAGTATAGTGATAGTTTTGACTAGTGTAGTGATAGTTTTGACCAGTATAGTGATATTTTTGACTAGTGTAGTGATAGTTTTGACCAGTATAGTGATAGTTTTGACTAGTGTAGTGATAGTTTTGACCAGTATAGTGATAGTTTTGACCAGTATAGTGATATTTTTGACCAGTATAGTGATATTTTTGACTAGTGTAGTGATAGTTTTGACCTGTATAGTGATATCACTGTATAAGTGGAGCCCTGAACTGAACCGTGTAGTGATAAACCGGAAAGTAATGTCGCTGAAGAGTTTAGTAATAGTACTGAACACTTTAAGGTTAGCGATGATTAGAATTGATAAACACCGAACGATACATCGATTGCTCTGACTTGTATAATGATAACACTGAACAGTATAGATTAATAGCACTGAACAATATGAACAATAGCACTGAATATTATGCTAATGCCACTGAACATATTGATATTGATAATGATAAAAGCAATGACTAGTATTATGATAACGCTGAAAAGTATGATAATTGCAATTATCGAAGATAACAATGAAGAATACAAAAATGATACTGAACAGTACAATGATAAGACTGAACAGTACAATGATAGTAATGAAGAGTGTAATGATGCCACTGAGCATTATAATAGTAGCACTGAAAAATATGATAATTACATTAAACAGTATAGTAATAGCCTGAACATTACAGTAAAGATATTTAACAGTACAGTGAGGCCACTGAACGCTGATAATAGCAGTGAACAGCATGATGATAGCGGTGAACATTATGATGATAGCAGTGAACAGTATGATGATAGCAGTGAACAGTATGATGATAGCAGTGAACAGTATGATGATAGCAGTGAACAGTATGATGATAGCAGTGAACAGTATGATGATAGCAGTGAACAGTATGATGATAGCAGTGAACAGTATGATAATAGCAGTGAACAGTATGATAATAGCAGTGAACAGCATGATGATAGCAGTGAACAGTATGATGATAGCAGGGAACAGTAAGATGATAGCAGTGAACAGTATGATGATAGCAGTGAACAGTATGATGATAGCAGTGAACAGTATGATGATAGCAGTGAACAGTATGATAATAGCAGTGAACAGTATGATGATAGCGGTGAACAGTATGATAATAGCAGTAAACAGTACGATTATAACAGTGAACACAGTATATGAAAAGAGAGATTTATTGCTGAAAGTAAGTTCGCCAGACTTTGTTGTGCTGAAAAGTCACATTAGTGAAGTCTAATGATTCGCTAGTCTGAAATTCATGAAAGGACTTTCACTCTTCGCTCTCCTTCCTTCTTTCGTTCCTCTTCTCTTTCCTTCTTTCGTAACGTAGAACGGAAAGGTTGCAAGTCGGCGCTTAAGTCAAAACGTGGCAGACACTCGTTGAGATGGAGCGTAAGAGCAAGTATTCGTGCACGTTTCGAAGAATTTGTATGAGATCTTTAGTGCCTCCAAGAGCTATGAAAATTCTTCTTGAATATCCTGAAAGCTCTGAAGGATCTTTGAGGGGGGTCTCAAAAATTTCTCTTGAATCCCTATAGATCCTGAATAGGTCCCACGAGTCTCTTTGATTTCATCGAGATTTCAAAGATTTCGCCGGAACACACAAGTGTCCCCAGCTATTTTTAAAGAACTCACGAAAGTCTCTCCAAAGAGTTTCTCCTTTGAGCGCCAAGAGTCTGTGGGAGTACGACAGACTCCAAAGGCTCTTCAGAGCAAACAAGAGTCCCCCCCCCCCAACTCACTGGGTCCAAAAGAACTTCCAAAAAGTTCCCGGGAGCAACCAGGCGTCTCCAAGAATCCTAAAGAGTTGTCAAGTGTCCCTCGAACACTCCTGACCCTTCTGCCCGCCGTCTATAGATCCCCATCTGGTGAGGAATTTAGCCCTGGCTCTTGACAAGCCATTGAATAGAGCTGACCAGGGTATTTTGTAGTGGGACTAGGACCATTAAATGCTTCGCGGCACTGAGATACGGCCAGAATAAACCGCTCGCGGAAGATTTTAACTCGGAAATAAAAACGCCATACTGGGATAATTTTCCCTCACAATAAAATACCCTTCAGAGATAGAGAGAACTCGCCTCAGTCCTCTCGCGAGACTGAAAGGGATTTTGATTTAATTTATGGAGGAATGAGTGAGATATGTCAAGTATACTTGCATTTTTCTCTTGTGTAGAAAGGATTTCTGAAGACCATGTTTCTCGATGTATTCCCTTAAAGTGGAGGACTTCAGGCTTTGCCCTGGAGTTCGCAGATGACATTTATACCTGATGATAAGACTCGTGTATGATAAAGAAACAGGTTTGCGTATTACTCGTGTGCAGTGAAAGAGCTACTGTTGATAGGCTGTTCTAGGAGGGAGGGTAGAATATTACAAGTGTTGAGGAAGGTACAGTGCGAGAGGTAAAAGAAATGTGTAGTAGTTTGCGAAAGGAGAAACATCATTGGCTCTTTGTATCAGGAAGTCAGTGAGCAACTTGAGTTCGCTGGTCTGCAGTACATGTTGGTTCTCCTGATATCACGTATTCAGTGGAAAGGAGAGTCGAAGTGATCTAAAATAATCAGTACCACTTCATTCTGCATTACACTCAGAGGTTTGGCGTACGGTTACAACGGTGTGTCAGAAATACGTGAAAAAAAAAAAAAGATATCAAGAAGTAGTTGGGAGGTACGAGCAAAAATGAATGCAGGATTTATTGTCTTCCATTACGTAATTCGACCACAACCCAAGTCAGTCAGGCTTGCATTATGTCAACGGGTCCAGGGGTAAAAATCCTCGCTCATCATCTCAGGCAGGGGTACGTGAGCCCTTGCTTGCTGGAACCATCTTTAAATTAGTTTCGTATATTCGGAGAATCTTGAAAAATCTCTAACTAACGGCTGATGGCTCTTGTATCAGTGTTGAAGATTCATGGTGTGTAAAGAGGTTCCAGCTTAGCATAATGGTGTTTGACTATTCTTCTAGATTTATGGGAATGTATCGTTTTCTTCCAGAATTACTTGGGGTGATCAGTTTTGTCATTCTATACGACAAGAATTGTAACTCCATGGATGAATAAATAGATAGATGAAAAAAGGACAGTTGTATTGAATTTAGGCTGAAAATCCACAATTATCTACGCATCTGTAGACACACACGCACACACACAGACATGTCTATACATGTGTATGTGGTTGGGTTGGGCCATTCCTCGTCTGTTTCCTTGCGCTACCTCGCTAACGCGGGAGACAGCGACAAAGCAAAATAATAATAGAAAAAATATAATACAGTTTGTGTGTGTGTGTGTGTGTGTGTGTGTGTGTGTGTGTGTGTGTGTCGTACTGTTATTTACAAGGGATGAACAGAACTGGGATTTCTGCCTTGATCAGGACTGTTGGTCCACTGCTCAGCAGAGTACATTAACGCGTTCGTGAACACGCTTCACACACGGCCATTATGATCCTCACGGTGTGAAATGCGATGACATATAAGCTTCGTTGCGTTGCTGGAATCCTGAAAATTGCTGGTATCTTGTTTTTGTGGATACTGTCAACAGAAAGGAAAAAAAGATGCATCAGGCAGACACAATGGAGATGATAAGAGTATGGGGTGTTACCCACGGATCTAGATTTATATGAAATACATACATGCATACTCAAGAACACACACACACACACACACACACACACACACACACACACATCCACTTTGCTGTGCCTATGTAGATGTAGACAGCAAACAGGCAAGTCGGTAAGCAGACAAGCAATGGAAACAAGTGCACCCAGGATAGACGGACCGACAGACAGACATAGGGAGGGTCTGGCTTCAAACACTACAGATATACACACTTTAGGGAGGTAGGTGGGAGGGAGATGGGGGAGAGGAATGTGGCTACAAATTTTCTGAGTGAAATTGCGCCATAAACTTTGCTCCTTTGATATAACATATTGGGCATAATGTTTCAGGGAGGAGATATATCTTGATGCAGCATCCTCAACCCTGTGGCAAACAGAACCCTCAGTGAGGAGTGAGTGGAGGACGGAAGGAGTGAGAAGGGAGGGAGAAGTGTGTGAAAAGTGAGGAAGATGAGGTGAGGGGAGTGGTAGAGAGGGGGGGAAAGAAGTGAGGGAATAAGGTAATGGTGGGGTTTAAAGGGATGGTACTAAAGGAGAAGACTGAGAGAGAGAGAGAGAGAGAGAGAGAGAGAGAGAGAGAGAGAGAGAGAGAGAGAGAGAGAGAGAGAAGGTGGATGAAAGGGAAAGTTGTTGACGGAAAGGTAGATGAGGGGAGAGACACTGGGAAAGGAACCGAGTGTAAGGTGGGAGAGATAAGGGTACGTAGGTGAGGGAGAGAGAAAAGGAAGAAGAGGATGAGAGTGGTTAGGGGGTTTGTGAGAGAGGGAGGTTGGGAAAGGAAGCGAGAGAGGGAGGTTGGGAAAGGAAGCGAGAGAGGGAGGTTGGGGAGGGAAGCGAGAGAGGGAGGTGGTTATTGGGAGGAAGAGATTGCAGGAGGTAAGGAAGGAAAGTGAGGGAGGGAAACGAGTAAGGACAGGGGGAAGGAGAGGAGTGAGATGAGGGGAGACTCATGAGGGGAAGTGGGTGTAAGAACATGGTTCAAGGATCCTGCGTGAGGTTGATAAGCGGAAGGAATTAGTTGAGGGAAAGTAGAAGCATGAAAGATTGTGAAGGTGTGTATGTGATTACGCTGTGTGTATTAAGGCAAGAGAGTTTCAGACCCGTGTACCCAGTGGGTTTGTCATAATAATGATGATTAATGATAATAATAATGATGATAATGATAATGATAATGATAATAATGATAATGATAGTAATAATGATAATGATGAAACTTATCATAGGAATACTAATACTACTGATAATAATGATAATAGTAATGCTACTACAACTAATGATGATTTTAATACTACAACCACTACTGCTAATGATAATGATGATTATAATGATAATAGTGCAGGTATTTGGGTGGCAGTCTTCTGATGATGATGCTAACAGTGGTTGGGTTGGGCTGTTTATGCAGCGGTTAGTACCAGCTGGGTTGGACTCGATTCTGTTGTAGTGCTGAACTGCTGCAAGGGGACGAAGGAAGTGAAGGTGGCGAGAATGGTACAGTAGGTTCCTCCCCTCTGTGTGTGTGTGTGTGTGTGTGTGTGTGTGTGTGTGTGGACGGCGCCAGGGTGGACCTCAGGTGTACCGTGTGTGAGTGTTGGCGTGTGGCTCTGGACCCCGGCTGTATACAGCGGCCCGGGCCACCAGTGCCACCTAATGATGTCTGCTTGGCACTGACGCCACAAATATTTACCCCTCAAGACATTCCTCCGAAAACCCGAGTACCACTAATGGCTGCTTCCCTCCACTTGTTGTGGCCTCACAGGCTTAGCGTGAGGCTGCCTCCCTCCACTTGTTGTGGCCTTCTAGGCTTAGCCTGAGGCTATACCTCCCTCCACTTGCTGTGGCCCTCCAGGCTTAGCGTGAGGCTGCCTCCCTCCACTTAACTTGGCCTCCCACGCTTGGTGTGAGGCTGGAGTTGTCTTTGATGGTAGCTGCGTCTCTCTCTCTCTCTCTCTCTCTCTCTCTCTCTCTCTCTCTCTCTCTCTCTCTCTCTCTCTCTCTCTCTCTCTCTCTTTGTTTGACTGCTTGCCTTTTTGTGTATGTATGTATGCACGAGTACATGTATAAGTATGTGATTAATTATCTACATGACCAGTACGGGGAGGGAGTTCTCCACTCGTGGGGTCCCATACCTAGAACTGTTTCTACAGTCACGCATTTCAAAAAAGAAAAAAAAAAGAGAAAAACAAATTGTCAGCATTCATAGGTTCGTAATTTTGCATATTCCATTCATTCACTAATGACGTTAAAATTATCACATCTTTACGTCTTTTTTTGTTGCAAGTTTTGTGTTTAGTTATTGTCATGATCTCTGGCTGCACTGTGGTTGCATCTCTGGAAGAAGTACTGGATGTCGTCATCATCAAACTGGTGTTGAAACTTAAAGGTTGTGATTAAATCTCCCCTCACTCATCTCTCTTCCTTGGTAGGCCAATCCATGGTCTCTAACCTCAAACTGTAACTCATATATCTTACTTCATTATCATCGTTGTTACTCTCCTCTGTACCTTTTCTATTGTCATTTTGTGAGTGTGGTGACCGTACATGTTAAGCATATTCCTGATTATTAAGTCTCATATACATTCTGAACGGCTTGTTGATCACTTTCTTACCCATGAACGTAAACGCACTTTTGACTGTTGGCTGTAGACAGCTTTTCATTACACTTCTGACTAGATTTTTCCGGGCAAAAGGTTTGGTACAGTGTTAGCCCCAAGTCCCTCTCACTCATACATGTATTCGTGTAGATTGTGTGTGTGTGTGTGTGTGTGTGTGTGGGTGTGTGTGTGTGTGTGTGTGTGTGTGTGTGTTTGCGTGTAACGGGGAGAGGGTTATAAACTTGTGTTGCCCCATCTGATGACCATATGTATATATACCATGTCTACTTCTATGTTTGTATGTATGTATGTGTGTGTGTGTGTGTGTGTGTGTGTGTGTGTGTGTGTGTGTGTGTGTGTGTGTGTGTGTCTGCGTGTCTGTGTGTGT
This sequence comes from Panulirus ornatus, assembly GCF_036320965.1. Taxonomy (NCBI): domain Eukaryota; kingdom Metazoa; phylum Arthropoda; class Malacostraca; order Decapoda; family Palinuridae; genus Panulirus; species Panulirus ornatus. Next base: position 19,095,759 of record NC_092236.1, on the reverse strand, counting down.
GTGTGTATGCTGGCATACCCAAAATACTATTACAACACATCCACTATACTACGACAGCATACCCATGGTGTCATCTCAGCACATATACCACAACACTATTACTCTTGGTGACAACACAGTTAACACAGCACTTCTAGTCTGTCACCTTATATATGATACTTGCCCTTGATTTGAGCATAGCATTCCTACACTATTAACAGAGACGAGATGTTAGCCTACCCTACCCCATTATACAACGTCTCCTTGTGACGTAAATACATTACTTCCACAATATAACCCGCAACAGCTTCGTCTCCCCTCAGCTATAACCACCTCAGGTTATAACCACCTCCTCGGGTTATAACCACCTCAGGTTATGACGGAATAACTTGCTAACGTCTTTAGAAGATTTAGATCATTACTGGTGTTACTGTACCCTTACCAGGGTCGATGGTTCGTGGTAAAGCCAGATCACAGACGACCTGGTAGTCTTTGACGGGTTTATCTGATGGAGGGCAGTAATGCATGGGCGCACATGGGAAGGACACATAACGGAAGATAGGATGGTCTGTGACGGGGTTATCTGCTGGAGGCCCGTGACACGTGGCAGTCGATGGGAAGGACACATAACGTAAGATCTGATGGTCAGTGACGAGGTTATCTGCTGGAGGAGTGTGATACATGGGAATCACTCGGGAAAGAGGTAACGGGAGATTCGATGGTCTGTGATGAGGTTATCTGCTGGAGGATAGTATCTTCACTTCCAAATCCGTATGGTTGGAGATGAGAAAGTGAGGAAGGGCTGGTGCAGGAGGCGTTTATTACAGAGAGAGAGAGAGAGAGAGAGAGAGAGAGAGAGAGAGAGAGAGAGAGAGAGAGAGAGAGAGAGAGAGAGACTTGCAGCACAGAGTAATACAGTAGACGCAGGTTGTGTCCCAGTGTACTGTACCCAGGGTCTGTGGTGGGGGGTGAAACACATACACACACACACGCACACGCAGTTGAGCAGGTGGCGGGTCCTAGATGAGAGCAGGTGAGCAGGAGATGTGGGAGTGGGGGGAGATCCACCAGTTCACCGCAGGTGAGCCTCGGGTGTACCGCATGAACAGACACAACTGTGGTATGTCACCAGTCGCCGCCACGCGAGGGTGAGGAGGAGGGGACCATTTCAAGGACTTGCCTCCTCGTTGGGGTTGACGGGGTAGGTGCCTCGATGGAGTTGGGAGTGCAGGTAGTCCTCCCGTGTGTGGTTGATGGGGTTTGGGCTTTGAGAAGTGGGGGAGCCTGAGGGGGTAGCTACAGTCCTACAGGTAGTTTTGTGGTTGGCATGGTTGTTGCTGGTGGTGTGCTGTGAATGGTAGGGAGGAGGGGGATGAATCCTGTGGTGGTCGACCCGCCTGTTGGTGGAGAGGTTAGTGGGTAGACGTAGAACACGTGGGTCAGATCCTCTATTGGCAGCAGGGGGAGGGTAAGGGGGCGGCTGGTATGACACGTTCAGTTGTGTGTGGGGGGGGGGGGAGGTGGGGGAGTAGATGCTCTGTGGCATTTATCACGACTTGGGAGGGAAGGGGGAGAGGGACAGGTAGGGAGGAGAGAGAAGGACAGAAGTGGAGGGAGAGAGTAATAGGGAGGGAAGGGGGGGGGAGGGAGCGGAGGAGGACAGATGGAGAGGAGGAGAGGGATAAGTGGGGTGGGGAAGGAACAGGTCGGGAGGGGGAGATGCGGGAGAACAGGTAGGGGGAGGGGTAGAGGGAGAGACAGGAGGGAAGGGGGGTGGGGGCAGGTGTGAGGCAGTGGAGAGAAAATGAATAGTGGAATTCTTGCGGTTAGCATAATTTCTCAATGAATGAGGGGAGGGAGCAAGGCAGGGATGTGGGGCAGTGGGAGAGAGGAAGCAGGTTCTGGAGCCAGAGGGTGGGAGGGAACAGGTGTGTGGGACAGGGGTAGAGGAGAAGGGAGGAAGTGAACAGGTATGTTCGGTAGAGAAGTAGAGAGTAAGGAGAAGACAGGTGTGTGGGGCGACGGGAGGAAGGAAGCAGGTATGTGGGAGAGAAGGAGTAAGAGGAGGTATGTGTGTGAGGCAAGGGGGAGAGAGAGGCGGCAGGTGTGGGACAGGGAAAAGGAGGCAGATGTGTGGGGATGAGCGGCACATGGGGGAGGGTACATGGAGAGGACAGATAGCAGGAAACGTGATGGTCCATGATGAACCTACCTGCATTCTTTTTCTAAATGGTGATACAAAGCAGGAGAGTAAAGCAGAGGGGACATCGCCACCCACCTTTCCTTCGGACTCAACTGTCAGCAGGAACAAGAAATAAATTGGGAAGAAACACCATGTGGTATGGATTAAGTATGCTGCCATCGACTTTTTTTTTTTATATAGGATAGCTAGAACGGAGAAAGTTAATGGATATGATAAATGGCTACTCCGAGGTTAGAGTGCCCGTAGAAGGGAAAGATTTGAATTACCTCTTCTCGAAGCAGTATGATTTGATGATAACAGATATCAATGAAGTACTTGTCTAGCTGTAATTTTATAGTCTTTGCGCATATACGACATCTGGTTGTAGCGTATTTCAGTGTTCTGTTAAGATACGTTTTACTGAGAGGCACACATAGGCTGTTTTCTTGTTTTACTTCTAATGATGATTTACCCAGCATTTTGTATTCGTGATTGATATCTCCAGCACCAAAGAGCTTTACTCTGTATTTGACTATGTTAAGATTCACTTGCCATGTCATTTTCCACTCCATCAGTCTGTCTAAATCACTTTGAAATTTGAGATAATCATCTTTTTGAGTAGACTATATACTAGTTTTGTGTCGTTGCCAAATTTTGATATGCTTCTTGCTTGTCGTGTCTTAAGATTGTTGATTTACGTAGATAATGAAAAGTATGGGTCCTAGGACTCTGCCCCGTGGTACCCCGTATGTCACGTGAAACCAGTCGGACGCTTTCACATTTAATACCACTCGCTGTTTCGTTTCTGAGTCAGTCTGCTATCCTGTGCTCACATTCGATACCCTATGCCATTGATCTTTGATTCTCATGTGGTACTGTGTTGAAGTCTACAAAACTCGAAGTATGCATCATTACTGGAGTCCCACTTATTACACGTGTTTGTGACTAAAGAAATCAGTCAGATTCGTTAAACATAATTTTTTATTTTCTGAAATCCATGTTGAACTAGCCAGCACATTAGGTTTCGTGGGAAAGATAGATGACGTTGCTGAGAGAGTAGGTAATGTAGAAACTGGAAGGGTCGAGGTGTAACAGACAGTGGATGGTAGTTTTCATGTGGTTAGGAACGACGGGAAGCGATGATTTCCATGCGGTTAGGAACGGTACGAAGCGATGATTCCCATGTAATTTGGAACGGGACGAAGCCAACGCCAGGTGGACAAATAATAGAATCAGAAACTAACAATCGGTATAGAGTGCTGGGCGAAGAACTGGGAGAAGACCCTAGCCTCACTCTTGCTGGGGAATATGTAGCTAGACACAAGGTTACGGAGTCTTGTGGTAGGAGTGAGAATAGGAGGAGGTTGTTTTATCTTCAAGCTAGGCTGGTGGACTGAACACACAAGGGACAGGAAATAATTAGGGGAAACTGCTGAAGACAGTGTGGTTGCTGTTCTGGCTGGAACAAACACCCTCACACACACTAAGTCTACTGGCTACGCTGTCTATAAGGCGAGGAAGTAGGTGTGTGGGGTGGAATAAGGAGGGGGAAGGAGTGCAGGAGGCAGGAGACAGGTGTGTAGAACACGGAAAGGAGGAGGCTGGTATGTGAGGCTTGGGGGGGAAGAGGCGGAGGGTGGGTGGAGACAGGTGTGTGAGACGGGAGGGAGGAGGCTGGTGTGTGGGGTAAGGAGGAGAGAGGGAGTAGGCTGATATGAGGGAGGGAGGATGAGGGCAGTGCAGCTGTCACTCACACCACCACCACCACCACCACCACCACTGGTCCTTCAGTATCTCTCCCTCCACCAAGGGAAGGAGGAGTTAAGTAACGGTCACAGTACACGTTCAGAAGGAAGTTAACAGAAAAAGAAGACACCAGATTCATCGAAACTTGTCACAAATAAATAAGTGAAACGATTGAATGCCAGTATGTAAATTTACCGAGATACTGGTGGAATGAAGTGGAGAAAAGAGAGAGAAAGAAAGACGGTAAAAACAGAGTGGAAAAATAATGTAAAAGATCGATAACAATATGGGCGGTCAGATAGGGAGAAACGTATATGCTAGACAAACAGACTTATAGACAAACACCAAGACAAGGCAATTAGATTAATACGTGGAACGGAAAGATTGACAAAACACACACACACACACACACACACACACACACACACACACACACACCGTAAAAGATAAGGGACATTGAGTTGCTGAGACAGAATGTAGACACACAAGATGACATATAAGAAGACTCGTTAATAAGTGTAAAGGTCAGTTAATAGTGAAGCAGATAGTAAAGTAGTTTAGGACGTTTCATGTTCATAGACAGTGAGTCATATCACTATAAAAGGCTGAGATTGGGGTGTCTAAATATGTGTGGATGTAACCAAGATGACAAAAAAGGAGAGATAGGTAGTATGTTTCAGGAAAGGAAAATGGATGTTTTGGCTCTGAGTGAAACGAAGCTCAAGGGTAAAGGGGAAGAGTGGTTTGGGAATGTCTTGGGAGTCAAGTCAGGGGTTAGTGAGAGGACAAGAGCAAGGGAAGGAGTAGCACTACTCCTGAAACAGGAGTTGTGGGAGTATGTGATAGAGTGTAAGAAAGTAAACTCTAGATTGATATGGGTTAAACTGAAAGTTGATGGAGAGAGATGGGTGATTATTGGTGTATATGCACCTGGGCATGAGAAGGAAAATCATGAGAGGCAAGTGTTTTGGGAGCAGCTGAATGAGTGTGTTAGTGGTTTTGATGCACAAGACCGGGTTATAGTGATGGGTGATTTGAATGCAAAGGTGAGTTATGTGGCAGTTGAAGGAATAATTGGTATACATGGGGTGTTCAGTGATGTGAATGGAAATGGTGAAGAGCTTGTAGATTCGTGCTGAAAAAGGACAGGTGATTGGGAATACGTGGTTTAAAAAGCGAGATATACATAAGTATACGTATGTAAGTAGGAGAGATGGCCAGAGAGCGTTATTGGATTACGTGTTAATTGATAGGCGCGCGAAAGAGAGACTTTTGGATCTTAATGTGTTGAGAGGTGCAACGGGAGGGATGTGTGATCATTATCTTGTGGAGGCGAAGGTGAAGATTTGTAGGGGTTTTCAGAAAAGAAGAGAGAATGTTGGGGTGAAGAGAGTGGTGAGAGTAAGTGATCTTGGGAAGGAGACTTGTGTGAGGAAGTACCAGGAGAGACTGAGTACAGAATGGAAAAAGGTGAGAACAAAGGAGGTAAGGGGAGTGGGGGAGGAATGGAATGTATTTAGCGGAGCAGTGATGGCTTGCGCAAAAGATGCTTGTGGCATGAGAAGCGTGGGATGTGGGTTGATTAGAAAGGGTAGTGAGTGGTGGGATGAAGAAGTAAGATTATTAGTGAAAGAGAAGAGAGAGGCATTTGGACGATTTTTGCAGGGAAAAATGCAAATGATTGGGAGATGTATAAAAGAAAGAGGCAGTAGGTCAAGAGAAAGGTGCAAGAGGTGAAAAAGAGGGCAAATGAGAGTTGGGGTGAGAGAGTATCATTAAATTTTAGGGAGAATAAAAAGATGATCTGGAAGGAGGTAAATAAAGTGCGTAAGACAAGGGAGCAAATGGGAACTTCAGTGAAGGGGGCTAATGGGGAGGTGATAACAAGTAGGGGTGATGTGAGAAGGAGATGGAGTGAGTATTTTGAAGGTTTGCTGAATGTGTTTGATGATAGAGTGGCAGATATAGGCTGTTTTGGTCGAGGTGGTGTGCAAAGTGAGAGGGTTAGGGAAAATGATATGGTAAACAGAGAAGAGGTAGTAAAAGCTTTGCGAAAGATGAAAGCCGGCAAGGCAGCAGGTTTGGATGGTATTGCAGTGGAATTTATTAAAAAAGGGGGTGACTGCATTGTTGACTGGTTGGTAAGGTTATTTAATGTATGTATGATTCATGGTGAGTTGCCTGAGGATTGGCGGAATGCTTGCATAGTGTCATTGTACAAAGGCAAAGGGGATAAGAGTGAGTGCTCAAATTACAGAGGTATAAGTTTGTTGAGTATTCCTGGTAAATTATATGGGAGGGTATTGATTGAGAGGGTGAAGGCATGTGCAGAGCATCAGATTGGGGAAGAGCAGTGTGGTTTCAGAAGTGGTAGAGGATGTGTGGATCAGGTGTTTGCTTTGAGGAATGTATGTGAGAAACACTTAGAAAATGGATTTGTATGTAGCATTTATGGATCTGCAGAAGGCATATGATAGAGTTGATAGAGATGCTCTGTGGAAGGTATTAAGAATATATGGTGTGGGAGGAAAGTTGTTAGAAGCAGTGAAAAGTTTTTATCGAGGATGTAAGGCATGTGTACGTGTAGGAAGAGAGGAAAGTGATTGGTTCTCAGTGAATGTAGGTTTGCGGCAGGGGTGTGTGATGTCTCCATGGTTGTTTAATTTGTTTATGGATGGGGTTGTTAGGGAGGTGAATGCAAGAGTTTTGGAAAGAGGGGCAAGTATGCAGTCTGTTGTGGATGAGAGAGCTTGGGAAGTGAGTCAGTTGTTGTTCGCTGATGATATAGCGCTGGTGGCTGATTCATGTGAGAAACTGCAGAAGCTGGTGACTGAGTTTGGTAGTGTGTGAAAGAAGAAAGTTAAGAGTAAATGTGAATAAGAGCAAGGTTATTAGGTACAGTAGGGTTGAGGGTCAAGTCAATTGGGAGGTAAGTTTGAATGGAGAAAAACTGAAGGAAGTAAAGTGTTTTAGATATCTGGGAGTGGATCTGGCAGCGGATGGAACCATGGAAGCGGAAGTGAATCGTAGGGTGGAGGAGGGGGCGAAATTTCTGGGAGCCTTGAAGAATGTTTGGAAGTCGAGAACATTATCTCGGAAAGCAAAAATGGGTATGTTTGAAGGAATAGTGGTTCCAACAATGTTGTATGGTTGCGAGGCATGGGCTATGGATAGAGTTGTGCGCAGGAGGGTGGATTTGCTGGAAATGAGATGTTTGAGGACAATATGTGGTGTGAGGTGGTTTGATCGAGTAAGTAATGTAAGGGTAAGAGGGATGTGTGGAAATAAAAAGAGTGTGGTTGAGAGAGCAGAAGAGGGTAGGGTGTTTTGAAATGGTTTGGTCACATGGAGAGAATGAGTGAGGAAAGATTGACCAAGAGGATATATGTGTCAGAGGTGGAGGGAACGAGGAGAAGTGGGAGACCAAATTGAAGGTGGAAAGATGGAGTGAAAAAGATTTTGAGTGATCGGGGCCTGAACATGCAGGAGGGTGAACGGCGTGCAAGGAATAGAATGAATTGGAACGATGTGGTATACCGGGATCGACGTGCTGTCAATGGATTGAACCAGGGCATGTGAAGCGTCTGGGGTAAACCATGGAAAGTTGTGTGGGGCCTGGATGTGGAAAGGGAGCTGTGATTTCGGTGCATTATTACATGACAGCTAGAGAATGAGTGTGAACGAATGGGGCCTTTGTTGTCTTTTCCTAGTGCTTCCTCGCACACATGAGGGGGGGAGGATGTTATTCCATGTGTGGCGAGGTGGCGATGGGAATAAATAAAGGAAGACAGTATGAATTATGTACATGTGTATATACGTATATGTCTGTGTGTGTATATATATGTGTACATTGAGATGTATAGGTATGTATATTTGCGTGTGTGGACGTGTATGTATATACTTGTGTATGTGGGTGGGTTCGGCCATTCTTTCGTCTGTTTCATAGCGCTACCTCGCTAACGCTGGAGACAGCGACAAAGCAAAATAAAAATATAAATATATATATATATATATATATATATATATATATATATATATATATATATATATATATATATATATATATATATATATTGGAAAGGATCACAATTTTGCGCGTCATCAAGATATTCCTATGAGTCCACGGGGAAAATGAAACACGAAAAGTTCCCAAGTGCACTTTCGTGTAATAATCACATCATCAGGGGAGACACAAGAGAGGAATATAACAGTCAGTTGATATACATCGAAGAGACGAAGCTAGGACGCCATTTGGTAAACATGTTTTGGACAATCACATGTTTACCAAATGGCGTCCTAGCTTCGTCTCTTCGATGTATATCAACTGACTGTTATATTTCTCTCTTGTGTCTCCAATGATGATGTGATTATTACACGAAAGTGCACTTGGGAACTTTTCGTGTCTCATTTTCCCCGTGGACTCATAGGAATATATATATATATATATATATATATATATATATATATATATATTTTTTTTTTTTTTTTTCATACTATTCGCCATTTCCCGCGTTTGCGAGGTAGCGTTAAGAAGGGAGGGAGCGGGTGGCTGGAAATCCTCCCCTCTCGTTTTTTTTTTTAATTTTCCAAAAGAAGGAACAGAGAAGGGGGTCAGGTGAGGATATTCCCTCTAAGGCCCAGTCCTCTGTTCTTAACGCTACCTCGCTAATGCGGGAAATGGCGAATAGTATGAAAGAAAAGAAAGATATATATATATATATATATATATATATATATATATATATATATATATATATATATATATATACATATATATATTGTACTAACTCGATATCTGCTCCACTATAACCACACAAGACAGAGGACTCAAAGCATGGACCGGGTGCTCAGGAATCACAGACATTTGATACTTGCAAAAGGCAAAAACTACTTCCAATTCAGTCTTACCACAAGATGTGCTCGGCTCCCAGTTCTTTTGTAACAATATTATCCTCGCCGCCTCTCCGATCAGAACCTCACTCTTCATTTGCCGATGTAGATGAATCCTTCCGCCATTATCGAACACTCGAACACCAGATTACTAAATCACAATTACGTTGAAATCATCGAATGTGTACTGAAAACTATTCCCCTATCCAATCTTAAACTCCATTCACCCAGAACTACATCTCGGTGAAACTGCACTTCCGAGACAAACGCGAATCACCGTTGCTGGTTTTGGCAGCGGACAATGCACATCTCAACATCACTAACGTCGATTCAACATACCTAAGGACTTTCTAAGTCCAGGATGCATTTTCCGCGCTCGAGAAAGCAAACACCTACTCATTAATTACCTTGGACTTGCCTAACTACAGAAACAGAATATCACCACATTCCATGGCCTATAATCATAAAAGGGGTCTTACGGTTGCAAAGTTCAGAGTCGGTTATATATATATTATATATATATATATATATATATATATATATATATATATATATATATATATTTCTTTCATACCATTCGCCACTTCCCGCGAATGGTATATATATATATATATATATATATATATATATATATATATATATATATATATATATATATATATATATATAAATATATATATATATAAATATATATATATATATAAATATATATATATATAAATATATATATATATAAATATATATATATATATATATATATATATATATATATATATATATATATTATATATATATATATATATTGGAAAGGATCATGATTTTGCGCGATCAAGATATTGCTATGAGTCCACGGGGAAAATGAAACACGATAAGTTCCCAAGTGCACTTTCGAGTAATAGTCACATCATCAGGGAGGATGATACACCTAGGTTGGGTGTGGGATGATTTCCGCGCCCAGGAATCTAACCCGTACGGGCTCAGTCCCTGGAGGACACCGCGCTAACTCGTGGCCAGTAACTCAAACCTTTACACCACAGAGAGCCGTGTGTGTGTGTGTAAGCTCCGTCCAAAATTAGCATGAGTTGAGGGAATCGGATGTGGTTCCTTTCAAATTTATATATTGGTCGTACGAAAACGTTTCATTATCTTTGAGGACGAACGTTCACCTGGATGGCCAGACAGTGCTGATTCGTGGAAACGTTTAAGTCTTGTTTTATGCGCGTGTCCTGATGATCTTATATACTTCAAATTACAGGTACGAAGTCATTCAGTTTTTAGGGCATAGTAGAAAACGTTCCCCTGTTGGAGGGAAACCTTAAAGCTTCAATTCTGCGCTTGAGTTGCCGTTTGCGCGTGACAGTCACATGTGTGTGTGTGTGTGTGTGTGTGTATTTGTGGACAGACAGATGTGTATACCCCATGGGTCAGGTTCGAACCCTGGGCAGGGCGCCTGGCTAGACTTAAGTCCACGCTGCAGCCATTGAGGATGAGGTTGGGATACAGAATAAACACTTGATTTCAAGTGTCTGTATCTTTTATCCTCCATGTGGCCGAGGTAGCCTGGCGTCCTGCCCAAAGTTCGATGGTGTGTTGTATATATATATATATATATATATATATATATATAGTTTAACCAATCAGACATAGAGATCTTTTTAAAGGGCTCCTGCACTGTCCAGGTTGCGCTCCACGCTGGAGCTGGGTTGGGTGGGTTCCTTTGGTGCAAGGAGGTGCTGGACAGCGCTGTAATAAGTTTGTGTGTGTGTGTGTGTGTGTGTGTGTGTGTGTGTGTGTGTGTGTGTGTGTGTGCCTGTGTGTGTGTGTGTGTGTGTCTGTGTGTCTGTGTGTGTGTGTGTGTGTGTGTGGTATACACCCAGCTAGAAGACATGAAATCAGTAATATAATTGTGTGATGTGTTTACATCGGTGCCACTCAGAATGTCATAGTGCTCGCAGGACCTACAGAGCCATCAATAATGCCACAATAGCAGCCACGCGCCCAACAACAGTCCAATACCTTTATCATCTGTAACTAGCAGCAATACAAAATCGTTTCATGAAATAGAGGCATCATTGAGTGAGAGCAATGGTCGCAATACCAGTAGACACGAGGCTTGTAGTACCACTTGGGCTGATCTATTCATATCCATTGTTAAGAGGATAAGTCGCCCCAATACACGATCGCCAGGAAATACGGCCGGGCGTCCCTCAAGAGCATTATTCTGTTGCTCACAGTAGTGTAAAACTCCACCCCGGGATCCCATAGTGTCGCCACCACCTTCTTCACTCGCTGCTTCGTCTGCCGAGAGCCGTCCGCTATCCTGTTTGCTGTTAACTCCTTCCTGGCGAGAGCTCCATGGTCCGTGCACACACCCAGATCATGCTAACAGAAGTTTCTGTCGCCGTCGGAGTAAAGACATTTCACAAGACTGGACCCACCCGACGGCCAATCAAACATCCAGGGGGACGAAAAAGTTGGCATTCACTCGATCGCACGAGTGAAAAAGAAACTGCGTTTAAACTTAGGGTCCGAGACTGTACACAGGTCGGACAGCCGAACCCTGCGAGCTGTAAAGGATGCCTCCCCGTGATGGCAACACTAGTTACGACTTCCTTGTCACATGGCGAATTTCTGTAGCGAATTACTAAGGGATGTCAGCGCATCAGCACCGTCCGTGGCCGCGGGCTCTGCCCGGAGTTGAGTGTTCTACCCCCCTCCCCTAACTTACTCCCGAAGTCGTGGGGGCGGTGATTACTGCAGCATCCAAGTTAAGCCTCGACACGAAAACGAATTAATCAACAACGTCGAAAATTCCAAGACAAACGGACCAAAGTCTGGACGCGAAAGGATCATATGATTCCAAAGCGAACACAAGAGACAAATGTGAAACAACTTTAAAGTTAGAGGAAGTTAGCAGTATCTCTCAAAGAATCGGACAAATTCCAGACAATCATAAAACATAATTATCCTGGGCAATATGACTTACGGTCGAGGTGGCCCACGCCAGAACTATATAATTCTGTCAGCGTTTCCGTCTCGCACTGTCTTAATTGGTGATTCACGGTGTGTCCTCCCCTTACCGTCTAGGAAAACAGTCCGAGAGAGAGAGAGAGAGAGAGAGAGAGAGAGAGAGAGAGAGAGAGAGAGAGAGAGAGAGAGAGAGAGATGGTGTGTGTGTGTGTGTGTGTGTGTGTGTGAAGAGAGGGAGGTAGGGGTGGAGTAAGTCAGGGAAGACGTCTACGGCCTGTCTGGGCCCAGGCTGTTGCTAGGCCGCGCGCTGTTGTGTGATACGCGTCTCTCTCTCTCTCTCTCTCGTAGGCGTCAGATACTATCTCGCTTTAATGCCACCTCAGGTTGATGCCGTCCATGTTTATGGCCGTAATATACTTTTTCTGATGTTTACAACGAGACAGAGTCCAAGACACGGTAGACACAAGGGGGAGTTGGGAGCTCGGCAGGTCTCTCTGCCCAAATGCTCATTAGCGTTCACCTTAGAAACGTTAGGGCATACATTACCTTAATGATGATGGGATGCAAGATGACCTGACTGTCGTATTTTAAAGATAGATTTCCCATATATATATATATATATATATATATATATATATATATATATTTTTTTTTTTTTTTCTTTTTTTTTTTTTTGCTTTGTCGCTATACATACGTCCACACACGCAAATATACATACCTACACAGCTTTCCATGGTTTACCCCAGACGCTTCACATGCCCTGATTCAATCCACTGACAGCACGTCAACCCCGGTATACCACATCGATCCAATTCACTCTATTCCTTGCCCTCCTTTCACCCTCCTGCATGTTCAGGCCCCGATCACACAAAATCTTTTTCACTCCATCTTTCCACCTCCAATTTGGTCTCCCACTTCTCCTCGTTCCCTCCACCTCCTCGTTCCCTCCACTTCCTCTTGGTCAATCTTTCCTCACTCATTCTCTCTATGTGCCCAAACCATTTCAAAACACCCTCTTCTGCTCTCTCAACCACGCTCTTTTTATTTCCACACATCTCTCTTACCTTTACGTTACTTACTCGATCAAACCACCTCACACCACACATTGTCCTCAAACATCTCATTTCCAGCACATCCATCCTCCTGCGCACAACTCTATCCATAGCCCACGCCTCGCAACCATACAACATTGTTGGAACCACTATTCCTTCAAACATACCCATTTTTGCTTTCCGAGATAATGTTCTCGACTTCCACACATTCTTCAAGGCTCCCAGAATTTTCGCCCCCTCCCCCACCCTATGATCCACTTTCGCATTAGCAAGGTAGCGTTAAGAGCAAAGGACTAAGCCTTAGAGGGAATATCCTCACTTGGCCCCCTTCTCTGTTCCTTCTTTTGGAAGAATTAAAACGGGAGAGGAGAATTTCCAGCACCCTGCTCCCTTCCCTTTCAGTCGCCTTCTGCGACATGCAGGGAATACGTGGGAAGTGTTCTTTCTCCCCTATACCCAGGGTTGATGAATGTGCTACCAGTATTACCAGTATCATAGGGATGTTCTAAGATACGAATTAACCATCGGCAGAAAAATCAAAGTTTATATTGCCGTCGAAATTACATGAATTTTAGGAAATGATAGAATAATATAACTTGATATTTTACAGTTTTACAGGAAAATGATAGTCCAACAATGAAGCTGCTCTCCTCAGTCCATCTGAATCTAACGTATCATCCACAATTCAGACCTACAATCACAAGACTGTAATTAAAGACATGAAAGACGTAACATAATCATGACATAATAATGTTAGGTTCTACTTTTAGTTTAATAATTCCATGCTCATTAATACTCCATAAGACTGGTAACGAATTATTGAACGGCCCTGTATATAGTAAGAGACAGAGTGAGTACTCTGAAGAGCTATTAAATGTGTTAGATGAAAGGGTGGCACGTGTGGGGTGTTTGGGACATAGAGATATTCGGTGGGAGAGTCATTACGAATGATCCGGTGAAGAGAGAAAAGGTAGTGAAAGCCTTATGGAAGATGGAATGCGGCAAAGCACCTGGAGTGGATGCGATTGCAGTTGAATTTCTCACGTAAGTGGGTGACGGTGTTGTTGATTGGTTAGTCAGGATTTTCAGCGTATGTTTAGTTCAAGGTGAGGTGCCGGAGGGCTGGCGGAATACCTGTATAGCGCCATTATATAAAGGCTAAAGGGTCAAAATTGAATGGACGAATTGCAGATGTATAAGTCTATTGAGTGAACGTGGTAATATATATGGGATAGTGGTGTTTGAGAGCTTGGTGACATGCATAGAACATCTGACTTGGGAGGGAAAATGTGGCTTCAGGTTAGGTAGAGGATATATGGACCATGTGTTTGCTGTGATGAATTTGTGCGAAAAATTCTTTGAGAAAAAGACATATATGGGTCTGGAGAAATTGTGTAATACGTTGACAGAGATGCTTTGTGAAAGGTGTGAGAGAAAAGCTACGTAACAGAACTAGTGATGAGTCTTATCGGGAGAGTAAGGCGTGTGTGTGCGAGTAGGTAGGGAGGAAGGTGAGTGTTTCCAGGTGAGGATGGACCTTTCGTAAAGGGTGTGTGATATCACTATGGCTGCTCAATCCGCGTATGGTTGGGGTGGGATGGGGGAGGGTTAAGCCAGTTGTTGTTTGCTGATGACACGCCTCTTTTAGCAGACTCAGAAATGGTGTCTGTGTTTATGAGTGTGTACGAAGCGAGGAAGCTAAAGATTAACGTGAATGAAAGTAATGTTATGAGTTTTAGGAGGAGAGAAACAGGTTGGAATGAGTATCAATTTGAATAGAGGGAACCTGAAGGGAGTGGAGTGCTTTAGACACATGGGAATGGAAATAGCCGTGGTTAGAACCATGGGAGCTTGGCTAACGGTAGGACAGTATGGCTTGGATATTGGTAGGAAACTTTAAATTTGGTGCATTATGTATGACAACTAGAAAATGGATGTGAGGATATGGAGCTTAGCGCTACCTCACTGTAGCGGGATACGGCATATGAGTAATATATATATATATATATATATATATATATATATATATATATATATATATATATATATATATATATATATATATTTATATATATATATATGTATATGTGTGTGTGTGTATGACATTCATCAACGGTAAGCTAGTGACGATTTTCTTCTGATTGCAATAACCAAAACGAAGAAAGATATTGATACGAAACTTTTCCGCTGGTGTGGGTCTAGTAACGCTGTACCGCAGACAAGAACAAGATAAGTTTTCCGACCAAAACCCACATCCTGATGTCCCTAAATGGGGGATAATTCAAGGTCGATCCTGGACCTCAGGGTATAATGGCCATGATAATGATATGCTCTGATGCGGCCACCATTGTACTGGAGGGGCCTGTATGTGTGTGTGTGTGTGTGTGTGTGTGTGTGTGTGTGTGTGTGTGTGTTACCGGACTCGCCTGCTTGAGCTTATACCGCGAGTGGAAAGTCATCTTTAACGACGCTGTATCGTCGTTAGTGACGAACCTGTATACCGTTTCCCCACATAGAGGTGAAAAGGTAAAACATTGATGTGAGAAAACTCGCTGGAAATATATACACAGAAACTCCAAAATCTCGACTGTGTTTCAAAACATTATCATGGAATAAGGAATACGAGGACATTGTATACAAAACTAAAACTCATAACATCTGTGGAACGTGGAACTTCTGACCATACTGGGGGAAGGGTACCCAACTCTCTGTCTGAATAAAAGGTTGAGGCTAAGTCTGTTGTTGAATACCTATGTAGCAGTCTTAGTCTTAATCATTATTTAATAGACATTTTGTTAAAATGTTATTCACTCTGTAAATACCATCATTCATCTTTATTGTGCTAGTAACTTTGATGAGAGAGAGGATTCTTTTGTCTTCATGTTGAAGACTCCAGTCACGTCAAAAGTCCACATCAAGGCCGGGCCTTAATTGAAATATTGAGAATTATGAAACGGAAAAAGAAAAGACAAGGGAAAGTATTTACGAACTTTGGATGAAGTGAAAGACCTTTCTTTTGAAATGTACCAGGTCATAGGTATTGAGAAAGACATGAGAAGGTAGTGAGTTCCAAAGCTTCGACGTGTAGGGAAAGAAGCAGGTATCAAAACGGCCCACCCTTGAGTTGCTGATGGCCACACAGTAATCTTGTGACGTAGCAGCTTGGCGAGTATTGCATGGTTTAGCTGGTGATGTGGGCACACAAGAAGCCAGCCCTCGGGAGCAAAAAACAAAGTAATAAGTATAGATGAGGAAAAGTGAACCAACATTGCGGTGTAGGGCAAAGGGGTAAAGTTTGGGAGTTATCTTGGAACAGCTTATAAGTCGGAACGCTTTCGACTCAACTCTGTCTAGAAGCCTTTCTTATATATGTATATATATATATATATATATATATATATATATATATATATATATATATATATATATATATATATATTTTTTTTTTTTTTTTTTTCTTTCAAACTATTCGCCATTTCCCGCGTTAGCAAGGTAGCGTTATGAACAGAGGACTGGGCCTCTGAGGGAATATCCTCACCTGGCCTCGTTCTCTGTTCCTTCTTTTGGAAAATTAAAAAAAAACGAGAGGGGAGGATTTCCTGCCCCCCGCTCCCTCCCCTTTTAGTCGCCTTCTACGACACGCAGGGAATACGTGGGAAGTATTCTTTCTCCCCTATCCCCAGGGATATATATATACTATATATATATATATATATATATATATATATATATATATATATATATATATATATATAGAGAGAGAGAGAGAGAGAGAGAGAGAGAGAGAGAGAGAGAGATTTAAACATAGCTTTGAATGATTCGCATAAGATTACATTCAGTCACGATCATTAATGACATGCAGAGTGATCTCATCTCGTCAGGAGCTGTAATATACTGCCTGACTCCCGGCTCGACCCAGTGTCCCAGAATGAGGCTCCGCCTGGCCTGTTATTACCAGGTGATAAGGCCGCACCCACCCACAGCGCTTCCCATCCTCCCGACCCCCTGGCGCCGGGACCATCACCTCCACCACCACCACCACCACCAACCACCACCGTTGTCATCACCACCAATGCCACGACTGCTGTCTCCACCACAACCTCCATCATTAACCATTATCACCGCCACTACCGTCACTACCACTATCATTGTCAACTACCAACGCCACCACTCTCACCACCAAAGTGAGAGTACTTACGAGCTTACTTAGAGAGAGAGAGAGAGAGAGAGAGAGAGAGAGAGAGAGAGAGAGAGAGAGAGAGAGAGAGAGAGAGACGAGGACAATGGCTGAGGCAGGCTTCTTACAAGGAGGGACCGTACGTTCGTGTTGGTTAGTCGTGGTGGTGTTGGGGTTACTGGAAGAGCTACGGGGGTGCAGGTGGGCTAGTGGAGGAGGTTCATGGATACAGGTAGGCTAGTGGAGGGGATTTAAGGATGCGGATGGAAGGAAGAGATTTAGGGATGCAAGGTGGCTGGTTTAAGGTTGGAGGTGGCCTTTTGGAAGAGGTTTATGGATGCAGTTTAGCTGTTGGAAAAGGCTTAAAGATGGAAATGGAAGAGGCTTGAGGATGCAGGTGGGTTGGAGTACACGGGGATTTAAATGATGCAGGTGGGCTGTTGTACGGGGATTTGAGGGCTGCTTTTCAGGCTGGTCACGATGAGGCTGGTGTGTAGGTGGCTGTAATGAAAGGATTAGAGAGAGAGACTACTACTGGTGGATGGTGCGTTCGCTGTTGTGTGTGTGTGTGTGTGTGTGTGTGTGTAGGTGAGTGGGTGGGTTGGGTAGGTGGGACTGGTGGCGGGGGGGAAGAGTGGAGGTGGCGAGAGGCAGCCTCCAGCCGACACTAGACGAGGGTCCAGATGGTAGGCGAACATCAACATCCTGAGGACCTTCGTGTTTAGGGTTCCTCCCTCCCTGGGTCTCCATCAACTCTCTCTCTCTCTCTCTCTCTCTCTCTCTCTCTCTCTCTCTCTCTCTCTCTCTCTCTCTCTCTCTCTCTCTCCTCTCAATTTTTTTTCAATAACTTCTTCGAATTTGCCAGTCAGAACGCGTCGGTAAACTTACCCTACTTGCACCTCCTTATGTCGTCGGGTGTTCAGTGCGCACAATCAGACTCAAGTGGCGTTAATCGGAACACACCCTCAGGATCACTAAACTCGCCCGTCAAAACAAAACAGTCAAGCCAATTGCCACCACAACACTCAGAACGCAAATCTAATGTCATCAGGCCCATGGCAACTGCCTGTCAGTAGGCCTACACGTTCTGAGGGTCGTGCCATATGCCACTGAGAACAATATGAAGAAATGAAGATACTCAGAGTAACGTTAACCCTTCAGTCAGGACGCAAACTGAGAGGATCATGGCATACGCTGAACACACCGTCTCGCCCACGAATGTGAACCTTCCATATGCCGACTCTGTTCTGCACTTAGTGAACACCCGATAGGATATGATATACTACATAGTGTCCCAAAATCAATGATTTCAGACCTCAAGTCCTACAGTTTCGACAGCTTTGTGACTACTTAACTGATAGATATACCTGAAGACATTCGAACACCATCCTAAACGTGCACTGCCCTCAGCTTTGTATGTAGACAGCTGATGTAAAGGCCCAGGGCGAGTATGTATCTCTGTGTCCCGTGACTGATGTTCCTTTGATCTTTCTTATTACCCGTCAGTGTTTAACAGTTGTACATTACATTATCTGTATACTGTGTCCTGTTTCAAACACACACTGTTACTCAGTGTATATGTGATTCGTCTGTGTGTATACTGTAATTGCCACATTATGGAGTTCATGCTTTGTAAATTGTATACATGACACGATCCTCTGTATATGTATGTGTTATGTTGACTTGCTTTGTATAACACGACTGCCATTAGCACCATTACTTCCTTTATGACGGGACGAGGACCAACTGGGTCCCAGCCACTCGGGCCCACCTGTCACCCTTCTATGTTGATGTATCGTACCCAGTGAACGCTCAATACTTGCCTCCGCCCACTCTTTAGTCAAATTTTTTTTTTTGTTATACACGTATTTTCACGTGTGGCCAGTGTTGCCTCGTAACCTGTGATAATGATAATGATGATGATAATGATGATGATGATGACTATTGTAAGTAGTAGTAGTAATCGTAGTAGTAACTATATGTACAATCGTGGAGAGGTGACCGCCTACGAGAACATAAGGCCGGGATCGGGTGATTGTACCCAACGGTGATAAATCACACACGTCGACGCTGTGGATTATCTTCGTCTACGCGGGTTTAATATCTGTGTTTAGCAAAGCACGAATGAGGACGGCACCGGGCCTTGTGGCGGAGGCAGGGCAGAAGGGAAGGGCGGCTGGCGGTAGGGTGAAGGGAAGGGAAGGGGAGGGTGTGTGTGGGGTACATAGAGGACGGCCTTTACTCTGGGTCCGGGGGAAGTGTGGGCCGAGGTTGTGTGTGTGTGGTGGAGGGGTGTGGCAGGATACGAGTCTTGAAGGCAAAGGTAACAGTGGGTTGACGGCGGGTGTGCCACGAACTTGTGAAGGGCACTGCTTGGAGTGACTGGTGGGTAGAGGGTATTGAGAGAGGGACTGGTGAGTGCAGGGCATCGAGGGAGGGATTGGTGAGTGGAGGTTATCGAGGGAAGGGGGTAGTGAGTGGAAGGCATTGAGGGAGGATCGAGTGTAAAGCATGGGCAGGTGGGACGAGAGTTTTGAATGGAGGGATTTTTTTTTTCTAAAGTTATAAGACCTTTAGTATATAAGTGGGGCAGGTGGGGTTCGCTGGAGCCTGGTGGTGGTAGTGGTCGTAAGGTAGTTTGGTTTTGTTGGAGCCAGGTGGTGGTTATGGTGGTAGTGGGGCGGCGAATTGGGTTTGGTGATAAAGAGGGAGTTTTTTGGCATGTCAGATAGGGGTAGGTTGTAATTTGGTTGGGACTTGTCAGGACTGGCCTAATTTTGCTGGTGTTAGGGTGAGGTTGGGTGGGCTGAGGTCTTGTTTTCTTGGCGTGAGATGGACTTAAGTTTGCTTATTTCGGGGCAATGGTGTAGATGTGTTATTACAAGGTGGGCTGCCGTTTGGTGGCGTGGAGACGAGGTGGGCTGGGTTCTGGTGATGTTGGAGAAGCAGCAAGGTCGAGGTCTAGCTGTAGCGGTGGTGTTTGTGTGGAGGGAGGGGGCTAAAATCTGGTTTTGTTGGGGGAAGTGAAGGTTGAATCCGTTGTTAGTGATGATAAGGAGAATGGGTTATTGTGTGGTGGTGGTGGTGGTGGTAGAGCGCGGTGGGCCGCCGGGGTCTGTTGGGTGTGGGAGGAGGCGGGACATGGGGTCTGGTGGAGACGAGGGAGGGGAGGGTGAACCATGGGGTATGGTGGAGGTTGGATGGGGTTTGCAAGCGTCGTCACCTCGTGTAGGACCAACCACGGAGGCGTAGCAACAGACATTCGTTTTACTGTAGTGAATAGTCTCGTAGTCAGCCATCTCACCGCTATAACTAGCCATCCTTCCGCTGTAGCTAGCCATCCTGCCTCTGTAACCAGCTGTCCTGCCGCTGTAATCAGCCATCCTACCCCCTTGTTGTCAGCTAACCCAGCGCTGTAAACAGCCAGCCAATTGCTGTAGTCTGCAGTCCCGTCGCTGTAACCAGCCATCATGCCGCCGTTGTCAGCCTTCCCATCGCTGTAACTAGATAATTCTGCACTGTAGCCTGCCATCCTGCCCTGTAACCAACCATCCTACTTCTATAGTCAGCCATCTTGTCACTGTAGCCACTCATCCGACCGCTGTATCCAGCAGTCCTGCCGCTGTAACCAGTCATCTCATTCCTGTAGAATGACAGGAGTTGTGCTGCCGTTGAACTCAGCCATCCCACCGCTGTAGCCAGCCATTCCGCCGCTGTAACCAGCCATCCCGCCGCTGTAACATTAGATAATGGCCCGTGACGCTAATTTTGAGCCCAGCCCGACCTTCACCCGCCCATCAGATACAGCCAAAGCCTCTGATTGGCCCACAGCGAGTGAGACCTGTGTTTCCATTCGCTGAGATGTTTGTTTCGCGCTCTGCCATTGGCCGCGAGGCGTGACACCTGGTGAGGACGCGCGTGCCACCTGGCAATGACGTCACGCTGGCGTGAATGACAAGTGTTGGGGAATGGGAGGGTGGGGGAGATGAAAAAGGGAGGGAGAGGTAGGGTGCGAGCTCCGTGCTCACTTGAGGGTAGAGCACATATCTGTGAACACGTGGTGGCGAGGACACGTGCTGGTGGAGATGGGCGCACGCGCCACCAGCCTGAGACCCACCTGGTGCACTGAGGCGGGGTCATCCTACCTCCCCCCCCTTCCCCCCTCCCCCTCCTTATAAACCGCTGGTCCTCGTCCTGTCCGCAGACGTTCAGACCAGCACCGCCGCAGGCAGGACCCGTCGCATGCGGCAGATGGCCCCCCCCCCCAACCCTACCACCAGCTGCCGGCTAGGACTGGTTGTGTTGGCAGGCCTAGTCTGCCACCACCTGGTTTCTCGCCACCCTGCTGTTGGTGCTGGTGGTGGTGATGTTAATGATGGCAGATATGGTGGTGGTGGTAGTGATGATATAGATGGTGGTGATGGTGGTGGTAGTGATGGTGGTAGTGGTGGTGATGATATGGATGGTGGTGATGGTGGTGGTAGTGATGGTGGTAGTGGTGGTGATGATATAGATGGTGGTGATGGTGGTGGTAGTGATGGTGGTAGTGGTGGTGATGATATGGATAGTGATGATGGTTGTGTTAATGATAAGGGCGGTGATATTAGCGGTGGTAGTAAAGGAGGTAGGGATGGTGATGGTGATGTATAGTGATGTTGATGGTTGTGGTGATGGTAGGGATGAAGGATGGTGGTGGTGATGGTGGTGGTGGTAGTGGCGATGCGAGATAGCGTCAGAAACAGGCGAAAAACTGGTAAATAGATTGCAACGAAATATAATCCCCACAGCGATGCCTCAGAGACGTTTCCCCTGACCATTTATGTGCCCAAGTTTAACCCATTGACAGCACATCGCCCCCTGTATAGCATATCGCTCTGATTCGCTCTTTCCCATACATACCCCACCTCCTTCTTAGTTCCCATTTTCCTTGTTCCTTCTACCTTTGACATATGTATCCTCTAAATGTACCTCTCATTCAAATCATAAGCCCAGGTTCAACCTATTGACAGCACGTCGCCCCCTGTATAGCATATCGCTCTAATTCGCTCTGTCTCATACTTGACGCACCACCTCCTCCGTTCCCCCTTCTTGTTCCATCTGCATTCGTCAAATCAATCTTCCAAGTGTACCTCTCCTCGGTGTACACTACATACATTGCATGGCATTACATATGCTCCATCTATCGGCGGAAGTTCGCTCACAGTGGACAGATAACCGCTCTGCTTATTAGCGAGTAAAAACTGGTCGCTCGGTGTAGGGTGCCGGCGTCATACAAGGGGGGGAGGGGATGGTGTGGCCGGTCCGTGATATCATCGCGTAAGTAGTCTGGATAATGATGATGTCCGGCGCTCGTCCAGTTCTATGGTGTAACGTCTTTTCATGTGCGGGACGTCGGTGTAAGTAATTGCGAGCTCGGTTGATGGCACACATGCTTATCTATGCATCCTCCCTGTCAGCCGGCTTCCTGGGGAGGGCTAATTGTCTGTTGGCAGCTATATCTATGATTGTGGATCCGTATAGTTCGTCTCTCTGTGCACGTTTGTACTCTGTTTTGTCATGGTGTGTGTGTATGTGTGTGTGTGTGTTTGTGCGTGTGTGGGATTACTATTTGCGTGCTAATGGGAGAGTTTTACATTCATGTTCCTCGGTTTCTGAACTTTGTATACATGTAACATGTCTCGACCCCAACATATGCATTAAGACACACACACACACACACACACACACACACACACACACACACACACACACACACACACACCAGCCTAAGCCGGGTAACCATTTATCGACCAGTCCCGAAGGGAGGATGAACACCAGGGTTAGATGTAGGCTGACTGCCACGCCTAGGGTTCGAAACCATGCTAGTCCGTGTTAACCCGTACTACCAGTAATGCTAATCACTAAGCTTCGGAGGCCTGTGTGTGTGTGTGTGTGATTATTTATCTATACAGTAAGGGGAGAGAGACCTACACTCGTGGGTTCCCATTTCATGAACTTTCTCGGTCATCATTTACAATTTCATCGTTGCATTTTCCATTCATTAAAAAAAAAAATACTGTATTGCATTTTTTCTTTCAAACAAATTTTACTTAGGTTCTTGTTATGGCTTTACGCTGCCACATCTTTGCGGCTTCCATAGAACTGTTGACTGTCGATATTGTCCTCAAGATTGTAATCAAGTCACCTCGTACTCTTCTCTCTTCCATTGTGAGCAGGTTTAAAGCCTAAAATCCTCTTCCTGTAATTCAGCTTTCTTGATTCTGGCATCATCTTTGTTGCCCTTCTCTGAACCTTCTGGGCTTAGTGTTTGTGTTTCTAAGAGTGCAGTGACCAAACGTGTGAAGCATACTCCATTTTTTGGCCTGTGCTGTTGAATAGCTTGTAGATCATTTCCCAATCTGTGCACTTATAACGACAGCATGGGTACAACAGCAGCTCCCAAGTCCCTATCTCACAGAGCTTCCTGCATATTATTTATTGCTAGATGATATTCGTATAATTTCTTCTCTCAGTGTCGCATCCTCTCATCATCCATGCATCAGACGAACACTGGAGTTTGTTGTGTAAGTCCCTTGAGAGTTGATGCCCTCCCCATCATTCTGTATATCCGTCATGACCTAGGCATCATCCGCAAACAGTAGGAGTCCAATCCTTCAGGCAAATCAGTAACATAGATAAAAAAAAAATACGTTGGTCGTCAGGACCAAGCCTTGCGGCACGCCACGGATCATTTCAAGGAGGCTACTGTGACATAATGTCATTTTATATCCTTCCTTCCTCTAAGGGAAATATCTATACATCGATTTTTTCCATTATTCTTGTCTTCATAACCACCGTCTCATTAGTCAACATCAAACGTTTCTGACAGTCAAGGAACACACACTCCACCAGTCGTTCTCTTTTGTCCAAAACGGAGCTCACTTTCTCATAGAAGTCATAAAAGGCTTGTTCAGCATGGCTTCCTTTATCCAAATCCGTATTATCTGTTATTTAGGTAGTATTTTCTCTCCTACTCATTAATTTGCTTTATGATCATCTTTTATTGTGCAGACCACTCTCATCAGTGAGGCAAATTTCCTTTGTTGAAGATAGGCTCGAGATATGTTCATTTCCACTCCCTTGGCACATCTGTACATTCTTCTCGACATACTGAACAATATTTCAAACAGTCTGCCAGTCGGATGTGCACACCTTTTCATCACATCCTGTATGGAGAGATTTCTGTTACAGACTTTTTTCTTTACAGTTTCCCTTACATCCTTCATTGACGAGGGATTTGCTGTAGGTTGACATACGTAACAGGATGAAGGAGAGAGCGTGTATATTGAGGTCTGACACACCTTCCCATCAGCCATAGTCGGTATAAACTTGTGTTGGGCTTCAAACTCTTTTGTAACCTAACCGTAGGTAAAAGATTCAATAGCTTACTGTACTCTGTGATGCACTACAATTCCGCCACATACTGAGTGGAAAAGAATTTCAAAGCTTCATTTACTTGTCCCATTCCCTGTTTCCTTTGTAAACCTCATTCTAACAGGACGACAGTAAACATTTGCTGATGGAGCTTGGTTCTGCTACAGTATTTTAGTACACCCCTTGACAGTAAGTCTAATAGGACACATAAATGTCAATAGGACGAGACTTTCACAAGATTTCAATATGAAATTCGTGAATGAATTTCGTTTGATAGATGACTTGATCTCCACTTCCATCAGAACCATATTTTTGAGTGGAATTCCAAAAGTAGCGCGTCACTTCGGCCTTTGATTGTCTCCAACTGTTCGTACTCGTCATTATTTCCTACACAAAGGGGCACACATATGTCCGTCGCAGTCTTCTGAGAGATAAGGGCGCGTCTTGCAGTATGATCTAAAATAGCAGGAATTTCCACACTAAACTCATTTACTTTTAAGTCATCTGAGTAACAATGGGTCTTTTCAGCAAACACTGTCTCGTGAATAGGGTACATATGACACTGCTTTGCTTCCCATGTCAACTTCCCTTGCAAACCAATGATAATTTCTTTAGCTGACACTGATGATGATCATGATATTAAGTGTTTGCAGTGGCGTACATGCAGTCTCGACTGGTTTTCCGGAGACTCTGCCAAAAATTCTGGTTTCTTCGGTTTTCTTAATGTTGTTTCGGTGCACAGCTTTGCGGCATGAGCTTGCCCTTCCTGGCGTAATGTCATTTGCGTTGCATAATGCAGTTGTTCAGTCGAGTTCTCCTCCGTCAAGTGTTTGTTTGGTCTTCCTGCTCTTAGTTCTCTCACGAGCGCTGAGAAAATGTGATGGTGACCTTCCCAAATGGCCTTCCTACGGTAGCCTTCTTATGGTGACCTTCCCAAGGTGGCTTTCCCATGCACGATGGCAAATCATTCTTGCTGGTTGTTGGTGTGTGTTAAAGTGAGAATGGATCAAAGCGGCTTTGATCCATCCTTGCTTTTCGTGTGTGTGTGTGTGTGTGTGTGTGTGTGTGTGTGTGTGTGTCACACTTGCATTGTAGATTCCAGTTGCAGTTCATTTGTATCTGAGTCTGACTGTTGGAGTTTACTTTCCTTTCCTAGCCACTTCGTGTTACTACGTAATTTTTTTTTCATATGGTAACTTTTACCCAATCTGTCTAATTTAACACTCTATTAGGAGCATTGAATCATTATGACTTTCGATGTTTTTCTGTCACTTTCGAAACAGTTTCTACAAAAGTGTAATATCTCTCTCATCTAAATATTTGCTGACATAGTCTCTTATTGTCCGTATGGCTGACATTGTACCTATAACAAAAGGACCCGATAAAGACATTAAGCATAGTCAGTATAATGTAGGCAAGTTAATGATCCACTTTACGTTTTTTTCTATTGGCTACATGATGTTTGGGATAAATGTTTTAAATCATAATTTCACTCCTCCTTGAATTTGGGTTATGATTATGTTTTTGATTTATCTTTGTATGTATATTAATCTGCCAATTTTTTTCGGAAATGAAAGTAGCTAATCTTTACTAATTTTAGGGCATTTAGCACGAATATAACTCTTAGATTGTTAATTGGCTCTAGTTTAGAAGATATGGGGTGGATCCCTTTATTAACGATTTGTAGTCGTTTTAGCTCCCAGGTATTGCATCGTCCCACTTTTTGCTTATCATTTCATTCTGGGGAGTCGCCCCGTGCACACGTGTCGTACTCGTTTCTTAAAGATTTTTTTTTTTTTTCCCGAACGCAATTTTGATATTCGTATCGTACTCTTGTGCAGTTGATGTTTTGTATGCTTGAGTCTGTATTCGAGTTAGAGCTGGCCTAGATGCTGCAATGAGAGTGAAAGCTAAATTCTTATTACAAATACTGTACAACACAATGCTTGCTGCTCCTTGCTTGCTGGTTTTCTGTCATTGTGCTGAAATGTGCTGCTCCAGTTTTGTGAAGGGCCACGTGTGACTGAATGTTGAGTGATTTCTTTGCCGAAGATCAACAAGGGTGCCTCGGAAATGCGTGAACAGTGCTGATAACTTTTGGTCTCTCTGTGGGGAGATGACTTTTGCATCACAGAAGCGTGCCATAACCCCGATCATCTGGAAAGCCTACAATCTTTACTCTGGCTGTAAGGATGGGACACAGTACAAGAGTTAGGCCCTACAGTGCACTGCAATGCTTATGCAGTAATTGTTCACGTCTGGTTGAATCGCAGAATGCGATCGATGCCTTTTGCCGTGCCTATGATGTGGAAGGAGTCGAGATATCACGTCAGTGACTCTTCCTTCTGCATAGCGCTTCCAGTCTGGCAAGGTATTACCTAGAGGAAAAAGTGGGCCTTAAGCATTCTGAATATACCATCTGCTATGCGCCTGGTACCCAACTGTGAGGGACTTCTCGTTCTTGGATCTACAGTCTCGTTTTTTCCTGAAATCGGAGGATGAACAGGATGGCGAAATATGTGAAACATGTGAGGTATCAACATCAAGAGATCCTGATTTCGCCCGTAACGTCACTAATGCTGAACCTGTGAGGTTCAGCAGAATGACTTAGGCGATCTCGTTAGAGATCTAGAACTGTCGAAGGGAAAGGGAGAACTGTTGGGCTCGTGACTACAACAGCGGAATCTCCTTGATGGAATTGTGAGAATCGAACAATTTTTCCTCTTTGCCCAGAGGCAAGGAGCCAAACCTTAGGTGACGCTGGGACTTCGTGATCGCCGCCAACCGTCTCATGGACAAATTCCTTCTGTCGTCTGTGTTTCGTGCCCAGCAGAAAGATTTCGCTACCACCTCTGCAGGTCAGACTGGGCCTCATGAAGAACTTTGTTAAGACTATGGATAAAAGTGGGTTTGTGTCCACGTAACTCGGCTGGATAACCCCAAGGCTTAGTGAGGCGAAAATCAGCGAGGGTGTTGTCGTCGGTCCGCAGAACCGCGAGCTCTGCAGAGTCGAGCAGTTCGACCGCATCCTCAGTGGTGTCGAGAAGACAATGTGGAATGCTTTCCGGCTGATAGTAACCTGCTTTCGAGGAAGTGTATCAAGGCTGACAACTACAGAGATCTCGTGGAAAACCTGTTTTCATCGCAGTAGAAAATGGGCAGCTGTATGTCTTTAGAGATATAGTTGCTCCACTTTCACTTGGATTGTTTTTCCTGGTAACTGCAGCGCAGCGAGCGATGAGCACGGCGAACGTTTCCATCAAGACGTCATGGCGATAGACATAGGGTACCATGGTAGACAGAGTTTAGCGATGTTAGCGGGCTGTTGCTGAACGGTAGCGAGATGCTTGTTTACAAATAGCAAGCGAAAGTAAACCAGTACATCGTGTAAGAATGTAAAACGCAAGAGAGTGAATTTTTCATGGTCACCAATCGAGCGATCTCGTGGTCATTTTCGTCTTCGGCGTCTCAAAATCTATTCAGGAAACGCATTTCATCTCTGAGGGGTGAAATAAGTCGGAATTGGGTTTATCATTGTCGTTGCACACACATAATTACTGTTCATGCTTAAATCAGCTTTACAATAAAACTCAAAAAGGGGAATAAAATTCGCGTCAAGATCGTTAGTAAAGTGTTGTTAACAGTTCGGCTGGTTCTGACTTGTGCCCGTAACCCTCCACGGAAAATGGGAGTCAGGAAAACGGCTGCTTTTGATTTTTTATTTTTTTTTTTTTTTACACACCAGGTCATCACTCGTAAGCTTGTGGTTGTTTGCATGTCATCACTCGTCAGCTTGTAGATGTTTGCATGTTATTATTGTTCTAATTAACAATTAGAGTGATGAAATCACTGCATCAACACATCTTAAGTGAACTTTTGACTAGCTTATTTACATTTTTGTCGTTGTGCATATTGCTTCATATATACTTTTATGGTGGTATATTATTCCAAATATGAATGTTCACTATTTCTACGCCAATAATTTAACGATATTGTATGTCACATGATATTGTAGTGGTGTACAAAATCTGATCGAAAATCTAGACCGAAAATCTAGACCATATGTATATATATATATATATATATATATATATATATATATATATATATATATATATATATATATATATATATATTACCATGAAACAAGCCAACAGTTCATCACATATGAGTTTCCCCAAGTGCAGGGTCGCCTGGAGATTCATGTGTTATCAGTAACCATATATGTGGCATAACCTTATATGCTCTGTCATAGAGTTTTGGCCCAGAAATAGCGCTTCCCGCCCATTGTGCGCCTCACCATCAACTCTCTTGATACCCAGGCGGTTGTACCACCCTAGTCGGTGGTTGCCTGCCAAGTGCTACCTGTGTGTGTGTGTGTGTGTGTGTGTGTGTGTGTGATTAGTATTTGTGTCTTACAGATTGAGTGTTTCACTCTCTTGTTCCCCCGTCCCTTAATCTTTCATGTATATGTATTGTCTGTTTATTCCTATGTCTGTACACACATACTCACACACACATACCTGGCTAAGCCAAGTAACCATTTATCGCCAAGTCCCTAGGGAAGAATGAACACCTAGCTTGCGTGTGGGCTAACTACCGCGCCCAGGCTTCGCAACCTTCCGGGTTTGACTTCAGGCGAGCGTGTGTGTGTGTGTGTGTGTGTGTGTGTGTGTGTGTGTGTGTGTGCGCGCGCCAATGAATTTTGTTTTTGTGCGATTGTTCGTATATACTACTGTTGCTTCGTAATTGAATAACTTCACACAAATAAGCTGTCAGTCGCTAATAATGATTTCGTCTTGATATGATACATAATTGAAAATGAGCCACGCTGGCCTGCTGCTTCCATTAATTCCATTAGCCCAAAACACGACAGTACAAACACCCAGGCACGTTTAGCCCCACATGAAGGACACACAACAGAGAGCCGTCCAGGCTAGAGTGAGTAGGCAGGTGAAGAGAAAGATGGGAAGGAAAAATCAAGATAGGAAGGGACCGGACGAAAGAAAGCGGGAAAGGAGAATGAGTAAAAGGAAAGGAAGGAGAGAAGATGTAGGGTGTATTAAGAAAGTAAGGGAAGAGAGAAGAGATGTGAGGATAAATGATATGTGGAATGACGAGTGTTGAGAAAGATAAAGATGAGAAGTGACAGAAGACGAATATAGGAGAGACGGTAGGTGGTAAACCCAGTGTTGCCACCTGACACACACAAAGGGATCGGGAGGAGGAAGAGGGAGAGGGAGAAAGGGTAGAGGCTTGGGAGGGGGAATTCAGACACCGTTCTCAAGTACCAGATCTGAGGCTGAGCTGTGAAACATGAGCCACGGATCTTGCGTGAGAATGTTAGGACTGATCCGCCAATCAATTCCGACAATATATTCCCCGAAATTACCCCTCCAGCCAGGATGGTCGCATGCCCAACACACACACACACACACACACACACACACACACACACACACACACACACAGATTGACAGATAGACATAGAAGATATTCTAGAGACAAGGTATAACTCTAAGGCCAAGAAAGGAGCGATAGATATCTGGCCGTGTGTGAGGATTAAGAAGAATTATCGAGAAAGATTTTGTGAGTAATACTGCCGGAAATGCCACTTTTGCCTTATTTCACACAGATAAAAATGTAGAGATGGTGATGTGTGGCGAGGCAGGGGAGTGCCCAGACACAGCCAGACGGGGGAGGTGTTCTGACAAGTGGAACGTATAGGGCGATATCAGGAGTACGTATTAGTGGTGAGAATACAACTGACACAAGCTTTAGTAGATAGTGATGGTTGACGGTAATCTATAACGAAGAACGTACACGATACGCAGAAAAAAAGGTAAAACATTTTTCTCTTTTTTTTGGCAAATGTTGAGTAGGGTTAGTAACCAAGGTGAGGGTGGGAGAACGGCGATAGATTCCTTATAATTTAGATAGACCTGATTACCATCACGGTCTTGGAGGGTTATACTCTCTCTCTCTCTCTCTCTCTCTCTCTCTCTCTCTCTCTCTCTCTCTCTCTCTCTCTCTCTCTCTCTCTCTCTCTCTCTCTCGTGCGTCTGTGAACACACCAAGCAAGAACATATTTTAAGATCAGCTTATGGAATTTTTACGTACCTGTGCATTAATATCGGCTGACAGTGAAGCAAGAAATTTATATATATATATATATATATATATATATATATATATATATATATATATATATATATATATATATATATGTATTTATATTTATATTTATTTTTTATTTTATTATACCTAGTCGCTGTCTCCCGCGTTAGCAAAGTAGCGTAAGGAAACAGAAGAAAGAATGGCCCAACCCACCCACATACACATGAATGTACATAAACGCCCACACACGCACGTATACATACCTATACATTTCCATGTATACATGCATATACATATACACACATATACATATTCATACTTGCTGTCTTCATCCTTCCCGTCGCCACCCCGCCACATATGAAATGGTTCCCCCCCCCCCCCCCCCTGCGCGCGCGCGAAGTAACGCTAGAAAAAGACAAAGGCCACATTCGTTCACACTCAGTCTCCAGCTGTCATGTGCAACGCACCGAAACCACAGCTCCCTCTCCACATCAAGGCCCCACAAAACGTTTCATGGTTTACCCCAGACGCTTCACATGCCCCGGTTCAATCCATTGACAGCACGTCGACCCTGGTATACCACGTCGTTCTAATTCGCTCTATTCCTTGCACGCCTTTCACATTCCTGTATATTCAGGCCCCCATATATATATATATATATATATATATATATATATATATATATATATATATATATATATATATATATATATATAGGCAGGGGTGTGTGATGTCTCCATGGTTGTTTAATTTGTTTATGGATGGGGTTGTTAGGGAGGTGAATGCAAGAGTTTTGGAAAGAGGGGCAAGTATGAAGTCTGTTGTGGATGAGAGAGCTTGGGAAGTGAGTCAGTTGTTGTTCGCTGATGATACAGCGCTGGTGGCTGATTCATGTGAGAAACTGCAGAAGCTGGTGACTGAGTTTGGTAAAGTGTGTGAAAGAAGAAAGTTAAGAGTAAATGTGAATAAGAGCAAGGTTATTAGGTACAGTAGGGTTGAGGGTCAAGTCAATTGGGAGGTAAGTTTGAATGGAGAAAAACTGGAGGAAGTAAAGTGTTTTAGATATCTGGGAGTGGATCTGGCAGCGGATGGAACCATGGAAGCGGAAGTGGATCATAGGGTGGGGGAGGGGGCGAAAATCCTGGGAGCCTTGAAGAATGTGTGGAAGTCGAGAACATTATCTCGGAAAGCAAAAATGGGTATGTTTGAAGGAATAGTGGTTCCAACAATTTTGTATGGTTGCGAGGCGTGGGCTATGGATAGAGTTGTGCGCAGGAGGGTGGATGTGCTGGAAATGAGATGTTTGAGGACAATGTGTGGTATGAAGTGGTTTGATCGAGTAAGTAACGTAAGGGTAAGAGAGATGTGTAGAAATAAAAGAGCGTGGTTGAGAGAGCAGAAGAGGGTGTTTTGAAATGGTTTGGGCACATGGAGAGAATGAGTGAGGAAAGATTGACCAAGAGGATATATGTGTCGGAGGTGGAGGGAACAAGGAGAAGTGGGAGACCAAATTGGAGGTGGAAAGATGGAGTGAAAAAGATTTTGTGTGATCGGGGCCTGAACATGCAGGAGGGTGAAAGGAGGGCAAGGAATAGAGTGAATTGGATCGATGTGGTATACCGGGGTTGACGTGCTGTCAGTGGATTGAATCAGGGCATGTGAAGCGTCTGGGGTAAACCATGGAAAGCTGTGTAGGTATGTATATTTGCGTGTGTAGACGTGTATGTATATACATGTGTATAGGGGTGCGTTGGGCCATTTCTTTCGTCTTTTTCCTTGCGCTACCTCGCAAACGCGGGAGACAGCGACAAAGCAAAAAAAAAAAAAAAAATATATATATATATATATATATATATATATATATATATATATATATATATATATATATATATATATCGTGAGTGCAAGACATAGGCCAGCTCAGATCGCAGGATCAGGAATTAACATACGCTCTGAGGTGGTCTTTGCCAGACGGTATTTGTGAGTTAGAATGTCAGACTAGACAGAACGTTGAGAATCGGTTCTAATCTATTTTGAAAACTGTTAACGCAGGTGGGTGACGACTTTCTCGACTCGACGCATATTACTTCCTTTTATTTATGTCGGTAAAGCAGTTTCATGAAAGACTGATTCAAGACCCTTGCAAGGCAACACCGCCACTGTTTCACTTCGTCACAGGAGAAGGTGTAGGCCCATTGAGCACGAAGGTACGACACCCTGAGCACAAAGGTACGACACCCTGAGCACGACGGTACGACACCTTAAGCACGACGGCACTGCACCCTGAGCACGACAGGACGGAACCTTGAGCACGACGGTACACCTTGAACACGACGGTACTACACCCTGAGCACAACGGTATTATTATATTGCACGAGGTTACGATGCCCTGTAGTACAAGACGGTTAGACCCTTGAGCAAGCTGATACGACACTTGGTCACGAGAGCGCCACCTCTGAGCATGACGTCATGATCCCGTGCGCACGTTGTTACGTCACATGGGTATGAG
This sequence comes from Panulirus ornatus, assembly GCF_036320965.1. Classification (NCBI taxonomy): domain Eukaryota; kingdom Metazoa; phylum Arthropoda; class Malacostraca; order Decapoda; family Palinuridae; genus Panulirus; species Panulirus ornatus. The sequence goes on along the minus strand of NC_092236.1, from coordinate 19,062,724 downwards.
GACATGACATCTAGAATAACGTCGGACCGAAAAAGTATAGATGAATCTTGTATTATGGCCCACGTCATTATGCTTAAGAATACATCTATATTCCCTTGAATATATTGAGTAAATGTGCATGGCCAATAAGTACCTATTGGGCGAAAAGAACGAAATGTTTCTACTAAGACAGAAGCCCTAAACAAGACGTAAGATCTCATGACAGAAGCAAGAAGCCGCGGTGGCCACCAAGAACACACAGGTCATATAATGCCATTAGGCAACTGAGAGCACTCAGACTCAGCGCCATCTAGAGATAAGTTATGGAAGTAAGGAGGTAAGACACTCGGGGCCCCATTATACTAGAAGCCCTCCTTCCCCGCCCTCTCTCACTACCTCACTCCACGATCCTTCTCACCTAATCTCACCTTATCTACAATGTTTCCCCCTCGCGTCCAGCACAGCTGCCCACTCCAGCGCCTGCTTGGCATAAGCAACGCGTTATTACCAAATCTGAACGTTCACACCTGTGATAGCTCTTGATCACTGTATATCACTGACATTGATTTCCGATTTTTCTTTTTTTTTTCGGGGGGAAATGTTGAACTTATCGTATAACCTATTATTCTGATGCGATCTCTGCTTAGTAGGACTAGAGCAATGGACTGTGCAAGGAAAATTGACGCTTGATAATGCCACAATAGGTGTTTATATTAGAGGCAGTGGTTAGTGAACTTTTTATTATCTTCATTAGTCTGTAGTAGATCTAACGCATCAATGGGTATGCAAGTCGAAGTTCTGAAGAGCGTTGAGATCAGAAACCTAGTTAAATGATTCACTATCACGTCTCCATCCGTTAGGAAAAGTAATTTTGGGTGGTTGTTAGTACTGTCCTCCAGCAGGTAACTCGTCTTGGACCATTAGGTACGTCTGTCATCCGGACTTCCCATGTACTACCATGTAATACTGTTCTCCAGCAGATAACCTTGCTAGAAAACATCAGATCATGTTGTCCCCCTTTCCCACGTATTACTGTCCTTCAGCAGACAACCTCGTCATACGCCATTTTGTCTACTGTTTTCTGTCTTTCCCATGTATCCCCTTGTGCTAATGTCCCCCGATAGAAAACCTTCGTCACAGATCACCAACTCTTCTGTCCTCTTGCCTTTCCCATGTACTCCGATGTGTTTAAGGAAATCTACATCCCGTGTGTGAAACACTCTCTTGCAGGCCATGGGGTGGAGGAGGACTGCGGAGGTGTTGTAACTCAGTGTCATGAAGGAGGAAGAGGAGAGGCAACACCCTGCCAGGTGAATGCGTTCTTGGGCCATAATGACTGTGTTCTGACGTGAATAAATTGAAGTGAGCTGTTGATTGTGTATGGGGAAGGCGGCCGGCATCCCTATCTTCTTTCTTCTTCATTCGGCAACTTTCATGGCGTTTCTTTCCTCTCTGCTTGTCATCCGAGACGTAAAGGAATGAAAATATGGTATAAGGAATACAGGAGATATTACTGTACCTCTCTAAGGTGTCGCTCAAGACATAAGAGATGTGGAAGGAAAGAGTGTTTTATCAGGCGCTTAGTGTAGCCTCGGAGGAGCGTTTGCCATAAGGGTCTCAAAGATTTTAGAACAAATTTATGAACAGCGGCGCAGCAATGTGTTGCTGGCCTATCCATTTAAGGCTTGACTATCGTTCTTCCTCTCTCTCTCTCTCTCTCTCTCTCTCTCTTTGAGAGTATGATCTTGACGGCAGCACATGGGTCACACGCCGTATAGGCGTCACTCTATCATGACTCTTCATGGCAAGAAGAAAAAGTAAAGAAAACATGCAAATTGTTGCAAATCCTTTGAGGAAATAACCTGCTGCTGTTCCGTAATCACTCACACAGGCTGTAATGCTCTCAAGAATAATCTGCTTCGAGAGCAGCAGCAGCGCAGGAGGAAGCAAACAACTAAAGCTTCTTCCTGCCCCAGTGATCCGTAATGATGAATAATATGATGAGAATTACCAAAGCCTCATTATTTATTATGTCAACTTTTTATTTACCTTCCCTCTTTCTCGTCTTTCCTTCATCACATGTATTTTTTCTCCCCATTTCTCAACTTTCCTTCGTTAGACGTATTTTTACTCCCCCATTTCTCATCTTTCCTTCGTCGCATATATTTTTTCTCCCCATTGCTCAGCTTTCCTTCGTTAGACGTATTTTTACTCCCCATTTCTCAGCTTTTCTTTATCACCACCACTACCCAGATATTCCTAACACCTTCTGATCATAGTTCCCTTGTTTTCCTAGTCATGTTGAGAAGGATCTTCTTACACTTCAGCCTCATTACACGTAAAGAAGCTTCAGCACTGTAAGTAGCTTTTCTTTAGATGATTTCAAAAGTGTTTTACCTATCTCTTGTTTGAGCTTTACCGAAAGTATAGATCCTCTGATCCTCTTGAAATTTTTGTGTGAAAAATTTATTGCCACATCTGCCATACGTCTCTTCTGTTGGGGGTCTTTAGGAAGTCCGCTGTCTCTGTGGAGTCTCAATATCCTGCCTCACGACCTGACTGGTAGTGTTGGTGTGGTCATGGCGGGTCCACACCTCCCCGGGTCTATGTAAACAGCGTGGCGAGGTTGGCAAAGCGTCGTGGGGTCCTCCGCCATAAGCGGGGTGTCCCGGTGTGGTGGCCGCGTCGGTGGCCTACCCCAGAGGATGGCCAGCTGGCAGGGCAGCAGCGCAGCCGACAGGAACAGTAGACTGGAGCAGGAGCAGCAGCATCGCCAACTATTGCGTCCGTGGTAGAGAGGAGAGTGGGCGGGAGGAGGCAGTAGAGGGAGCTACACTTGCCTAACAGCATCAGCAGTAGCGTGATCACCATCACTCCCAACCATTACTCTCCTCCAACAGCAGTAACATCATCGACAACAGTATGATTTCCGCCTCCACATATCCCCACCTGCTTGCAACAGCAGCAACGACTGCTACAACAACATCAACAGCGCCATTCCTTCTCTCCACCAGCAGCAGCAGCGGAAGCTTCACCACCATTCCCCCCTCTCCAACAACAGAAGTAGTACAGCACCTCTCCCGATTATCCCTCCTCTCCAACAATAGCAACACCATCACCGCCATCCCTCCCCTTCAACAACAACGGGACTACATCACCGCCATGCCATCCCTCGTCTGTAACAGCAACAGCACAGCATCACACTATTCCTCCTCTCCAACAAAAGCAGAACAGCAGCAGCAGCAGCAGCACAACCTCCTCACCACCAACCAGCATGGCCTGCGCCGGCAGCAGCAGCCCCAGCCGGCCAGCCAGCCGCCTGTCTACCATCTGCCGCACGGAAAACCTAACCATAGCTGGCCCCGCTACACCACCCCCGCCGCCCCCCACACGCACCACCCATGCCAGGGAAGGCCCAGAGCTGCTCCATAACTTCCGCTATTGATCACAGGTGAGCTGCCTTGCATCATACCCATCATACCAGCCGCACACCCTTGTTCACACGACCGGCATATCGGGGTTAGGGTGGAGACGTTCGACACACCTCGCTAACTCGAACTGTGCTCATCAAAACGCTCCTAAGATTGTCGTGATTGACACTAAACCTATGTACTTACATTCTGATTGTGAAGTGGAACCGAAGTGGGGATGATACCGTGTGCGATAACCTGCCAGCCAGCGAGACAGTGTGGCTCTAAGAGAGGCCCAGCGCTCTGTGTTGGTCGCACCTTTTCAATGGTTCCAGCACGTTTTCAAGGACAGTGTTACCAACCTGGCAGAAAAGGGCACTTTTGTCGAACTTACCTCTCTCTCTCTCTCTCTCTCTCTCTCTCTCTCTCTCTCTCTCTCTCTCTCTACATCTATCATCCTGTGAAAAAATTAACTAACCAGTGAGGATCATTATGTCGCTGCTTACTGTGTATCAGTTCTGACATCCAAGTGTAGCTGTATGACCCGGAGGTGTGAGTAAGGGCAGACTTACCCCTGAAGGGAAGGCATCGGTTGTGTGTGTGTGTGTTGTGTGTGTGTGTGTGTGTGTGTGTGTGTGTGTGTGTGTCTCCCCTACCAGGGGATTTCTCTTGGTCACCACCGGCAACACTGACCGTTGAAATGCATCATGACTTTGACTTTTTTTATCAGTATCTCCCTCGCTATTTATTGTCATCTCTCCCTCCCTCTCTCCCTAATCCTTCCTTGTCTCACTCACTTCCTGTGTTAGGCGATCTCTCTCTCTCTCTCTCTCTCTCTCTCTCTCTCTCTCTCTCTCTCTCTCTCTCTCTCTCTCTCTCTCTCTCTCTCGTCTTCCTCTTACCTTCAACCGAACTCTGTCTGTCTGTGTGTCTGTCTCTCTACAGGTAGCAGGAAGCAACGGACCAGGGAGGTACGACCAGGCGCCCGGGTATTGGGAGGGCTACTGACGACGGTGCAGTGAGCTAGCACTACTTCAGCTGTTATGTTCACCTCCCTGGCCCAAGTTTCTGTTCTTTCTCTCACCGACACGTAGGGTGCTCGCATTTGCTACACGAACGCACAGTCTCTCCATTTCGCACACAACTTTAGCTCACACGATTCGTTATTCTTGTTCATGGTTTTCTGTGGTGAGCGCTGCTCATTAGCCCAGCCTAATGAAAAAAAATAATGTCATAAGTACATAGGTACATTGTACGCTATATGACATTCCTTTGACCCTCTCTCTCTCTCTCTCTCTCTCTCTCTCTCTCTCTCTCTCTCTCTCTCTCTCTCTCTCTCTCTCTCTCTCTCTCCCTAACAGTTGTGAAGCTTCAGGGCCCGCCCGCCCCCCCAAACATGGCCAACATCTGATCCACCAGCGAACTCATATATATGCTTTTGGTGTCACCGCTCTTTAATTCGTACCCTCGGTCACACTCGTGAATGTTGTATGTATGTTTGTATGCATTGTTTACGGGGAAACCGCCAACCCTCCCCCCTCCCCTCAACACCAACCTCCCACCCTTACTGAGTGCATTAGCGGGCAAGTCCCTCAGGTGTCCCATAGTCCAGGGAAACACTCGAGGGTGAGTGCTGATTTGCATCTTTCCTACGAGGAGCTTATTGATTCCAGATGGACCATTTGTGATGACGTAAAGGCCACTGTGATTGGGGATTTTGAGGGCGCTCTGAACAAGGGGGGTTCTGATCCGAGTCCTCGGTAAAAGGCACTTCGATGTCTACCGCGGCATAGAATTACCTGATGACTGGCCACATAAGCTTTGCACGGACTGTTGTCATCACGTCAGCTGGAACAGCGGAAATGACGTGGGCCAGTCGCGTGGAGCAAGAAGCGTCAATAACCAGCCATAAAGAATATTACCCCCGGCTGTTAGTGCTGTAATAACGGCCGGAGCTGCAGGGACACGGGGAAAAGTCTGCACCGATCGACGTCCCGACTTCATCCCAGATGTAAGGAGGGTGGAAGTGGAGGAGGTGTGATGAAGCACATGCTGGTGGGGTGGCTGGTAGAGCAGAGATCAGGTGGAGGCTCACGAGAGATCGTGCTCGATGTCGTGCTTTTAACTTCGTCAGGAGGAGAAGAGTTCCAGGATGAACTACCATTTGTGTTATATGTGGGTAATATAGTGGTCTCGTTACTGAAACTGTCATCTTGCACTTGTATCTATTTATCTACTGTTTATCTATTGTCTACTATATAGGTATGAAAGATTGAAGAAACGTATGACGGTCTTTTCATACTTATATAATCCTGTAACTACGTAAGAGAGAGGATTCAGGTCCTTCTCGTTAGTTTCTGATCGTCCGACACGTATATTTCGTTTTTTGATCACGATTTGGATCTCGATTTTCCCATAATGTAATGAGAGAAACTCTACGGGGGTTTGTACTCGAACATGAAGACTCGGTCAGTTCAAGTGTTATGAGTCAAGGAACTGTCTCGTATTATCACATTTCGGGAGTTAGTAGTCCGTGAAATGTTTTACTAAAGTGTTTCTGTGGTATCTATGAATACGGGGTGGGATCAGCCATGTTATGCAAAGGGATACAAAGGAATTCAACCAACAGCAGACTACTGAATCCCTTCGAGTCTGCCTGTCCGTGGTACTGGAATAGGTCAGAAACATCGAACATCGTGTTGTAAGTGAAGGAAAGTAAACGGGTGACATGAGGAGAAATATCTACATACTCTATAAGTAGATGAGGAGGCGCAAATGTTATGTCAGTGCTGGACTTCAAGCCATGTAAGGTATGCGTCAAGTCTGTTATGAAACGTATCCAGTGGGTTGCATTCACATCTCTCTCTCTCTCTCTCTCTCTCTCTCTCTCTCTCTCTCTCTCTCTCTCTCTCTCTCTCTCTCTCTCTCTCTCTCTCTCATTCAGAAAACACTCTTGACCTTAATTGAACCGATATGGATGGACATCGCCTACCATCCCAGCCAATGCCTCCCATCAACAGTGTAGCCATTGGCCAGATCCAAACTTGGCACGGGCCCTTGTCAGCGACAGCCCCATTCTCTATAGTGTGCCCATTACTGGCATAGGTCGTGTGTGTGTGTGTGTGTGTGTGTGTGTGTGTGTGTGTGTGTGCGTGTGTGTGTGCGTGTGTGAGTGTGTGGCTGCATTTTCGTGGATATGTGTGTGTATTGTGTATAATGTGTACCCCATCGACAATGGAAGTCCACACACACACACATATCAGCTGTCTGGCTCAGGATGAATGCTTAGATATACAGACCAGCTGTCGACTGGCTCAGCAGTACCTACATTGTGGACGGCGGATCGTCTGGCATCCCTGGAATTCGTGCTGAGCTTGGAACGTCACAGAAACTAAATGGGATAAGTCTGTCAGCACCATCATGGTGGCCTACCATAGCTTCTTGGCCAGAGAGAACTGGTGTAAGACTACACCCAGCTAACGGACCCTGGATTATTATTATTAGTATTGCTATTATTATTATTATTGCTATTATTATTATTATTATTATTATTATTATTATCATTATTATTATTATTATTATTATTATTGTTATTATTATTATTATTATTATTATTATTATCATTATTATTATTAGTAGTAGTGGTGATAGTAGTAGTAGTATTAGAAGTAGTAGTGGTAAATGTGTACTTAGGTATTTATTTCTGTAATTTCGTTTTGATCCCCTTCCCATATTTGATCGCCGTTTCCCGCATTCGTGAGGCATCGTGAGGCAACGCCAGGAACAGACGAATAGAGGCCGCATTGGCTCACATCCATTCTCTAGATGTCATGTGTAATGCACCGAAACCACAGCTTCCCTATCCACATCCAGGCTTCACAAACCTTTCCATGGTTTACCCCGGACGTAAGCGATAATCCAGACAAGGGTGGATCAGCCCTTTGTATAATCCGAGCAACTGTTTCCAAAGAAAAGAGATTACGGCATGTGACCAGGACTGCCAGTTTATCAGAGGATGATTTAGCCATTTGTGTAAGATGAGGTTTTCAGGATACGTTGAGTGACGGAATTGCACATATATCAACAAGAGATGGGGGAAAGTAGTGAGGGAGGAGGTTTCTGTGAGAGAGATGAGAAAAGACTTTGGTTTTCGAGTCATCAGGTCTCCACCAGGCTGCTCCTGTTCCACTTGGATATCCTGTCCAAATCTGAGTTTACTGAGGTAGTTATCTGTGGACAAGTGGAAGGGGGGGAGGGGGAGTAGGTCGAGTGTGAGAGGAGGGAATGGATTTGGAGTATGTGGATGAGCGCAATTTTCTCTTCATAGGATGCACTGTGTTAGTGATTGACTTTTGACACACCGGTAAAGGCTCGTGAATGCATCGAATGGCTGCAAGTTAAGTCAGCTGTCCAATAATCTATTCTTTGACTCTATATTGTTTAACCTTTTGGTTTTGAGAAGACTATTGAATGACAATATATCGCATACAGACTTGATTGATTTGTGAGGTGAATTTCTTAAAGAAATGATGTTTGATGTGGTGTGTCCGGGAAACTGTTATCAATATAACAAATAGAATTAAACAACTATCGTGAGGGGACACACCTTGTGTATGATAGAGGTGTAGTTGGCGTTGATAATGACAGCTGATATGATATATAGCCTGTAGCATTACGGTCCAAGTCCCTTATAAAACTTACAACGGGAATGTATTCGTCGTCATTTATTTCGCACTCTCAGATATTTCACTTCTAACAACGCTAAATATCTGATACGTTATGGAGGTCATTTATTTTGCACTCACTCAATTCGCTTGACGCCTTTTCATAAAAGAAATCATCAGCAAAAGTGCGGTCAGCTGAACCATTAGGCATAAATGCATATATGCAGAAGTAAGATTTCATATAAGCTAGTTTAGACATTTCAAAAATGCTTTAGCAGTAACACACACACACACACACACACACACACACACACACATACACACACACACACACACACACACACACACACCTGAGCCTCCTCCAGCCTGGTTCTCCTCACTAGCAGCTACACAGAGGGACCAGCTAGGAAGAGTGCAGAAAAGGGCGTGCTGAATTACCATGGGCCCGTGTTACACACTACCCACCTGTACATGGCCTCCCTCTCCAACAAACACAGGCAACTCATACGGTAGTCTGGCAGTGGTAGATTGCTGACATTACTACCATCCCCCACCCTTCCCCCTCCCTCCCTCCCTCTCCTCCCTCCCTCCCTCTCCTCCCTCGCCACAGAGACCTCCTCTCCCCCCTTGACGCCCCTGCCCCACGGACAGCCTTTCGTCACCACAATCGACTTATCCCCATCAGAGCTCGTACAGATTTAACCTGTCTATAACTTTGAATCACTTTAAGGTTCACTATTAAGTACATGATGTATGTCAACACTATACTACTGCAGTGTCAACCAATAGGTCACTTTACATCACGTAATGTTCAACAGATCACCACCGCTAAATGTATCTACCATAGAGTTAGCCCTGTAAAACTTCCTGTACTATGTAGATGGAGTTCACTCGTGCTTATTCAAAGCGCTGAAGTATCATCCAGCCCTACCTTGATCTTCAGCTGTTTTGTGATTGATTAACTAGTTACTGTTATCAACCCCCCCCCCCCCCCATTCTGTAATTCCTCAGCTGTGTATTTTCAATCGAATGGTTGCTTGAATTCAGTAAACCGTACTTTATTTACTTATAGATCTCTCTCTCTCTCTCTCTCTCTCTCTCTCTCTCTCTCTCTCTCTCTCTCTCTCTCTCTCTCTCTCTCTCTCTCTCTCTCTATTTTTTTCATTATACTTAATCGCCTTCTCCCGCGTCAGAGAGGTAGCGCAAGGAAACACACTTGATCGCCGTTTCCCGCGTTAGCGAGGTATTGCCAGGAAACATACACACACACACACACACACACACACACACACACACACACACACACACACACACATATATATATATATATATATATATATATATATATATATATATATATATATATATATATATATATATATATATATAATTTCCCAACAAAGAAGTGAGTGTATACATACAGACCGTCAAAGTTGATCCATGTTAGTTGTTTTTACATGCATAATCCACTGAAATCGCCATTACCTTGCCATTACCCATCAATATTCACATCACAGACTGGTCCAGCTTCAGAGTCAATCCTTCACCTTCAGGTTGACGTGACCCACATGCGGCGTCGGTCACACCTTCATGCGAATCATGGCCCTAATCGACTAACATGAAAATTACATTCACATCATGGCTGGCGTAATGAACTCCCCCCCCTAACAGAATGCAATGTCTTGTTTATAGACGCCGAAAATCTAATGACATTTTTGACGAATTGTTTTCAGCTCGGCACGTAACGACGGAGCCAACCTCAAATTTACACAGGCTGCCATGAATAATGGAAAGCTCCATTGACGTTTGTCTGGTTCGGACTGACTGGCCGGCCAATCGCTGGGCTGCCGTGGAAGCCAATCGGGAGGCTAATATTTGTGAATCAGGAAAATAAACAAAAAGAACCATTAATTTCAGTGTTAAGGAAATTGTGCGTGTGTGTGTGTGTGTGTGTGTGTGTGTGTTGATACTCGTGTAAACCTTGTATATACGTACCATATCTATACTCTTATGTATATAAACACACACACACACACACACACACACACACACACACACAACACACACACACATACACACACACACACACACACACACAAGCCAAGCCCAAGCCAAGTACCCATTCATCGACTAGCCCCGAGGTGAGGATGAACACCTGGGTTGGGCGTGGGTCGAGTGCCACACCCGTGCGGGTTCGAACCTGGGCTAGCCCTTGTTGACTCGGTGTGTGTGTGTGTGTGTGTGTGTGTGTGTGTGTGTGTGTGTGTGTTTTCCCCTGTACCCATTAGCCATCCAGCGTCATCCCCTCACATCCCCACCGTAGGTAGACGCCTCCCCTCCCGCCCTCATGTTATATTCATGAGGTACTGATGGTTCAAGGGAGTTTAAGAGTGATTTTGTAGCTCAGCAGCAGTCGGTCCTTGCACGCTAGTTGGCTGCACGTTGACTGTGATATAACGTGTGACCGGTACAGATGCATGTTTGTCTTCGATATCGTGCGAGACGGGTAACAGAAGCAGGTGTTAACTACAACATCTCGTGTGACGGATACAGAAGCAGGTGTTACTACAACTTGTGGGACGGGTACAGAAGCAGGTGTTAGTACAACATCTTGTGGGACGGGTACAGAAGCAAGTGTTACTACATCTTGTGGG
>NC_092236.1:19014517-19049517 GCF_036320965.1 Panulirus ornatus | reverse complement strand
CACGGACGAGGTATAATGACACTGAGCAATTACTCGATGATAGTTAAGACGATAGTGGTGAGTGCCATGAAGATCAGGGAGAATGTGACGTCAATTTTAAGTCGGTGAAGTTCGTCTGGAAGTCGAGAGAACGTATATAAACACTGCACGTCTCTCTCTCTCTCTCTCTCTCTCTCTCTCTCTCTCTCTCTCTCTCTCTCTCTCTCTCTCTCTCTCTCTCTCCCGGGCAACTGAGATTCACCTTAATTTCGATGTTATTTGAAAAATGTGCGATTGTTAGGGGTCTCGTGTTTACATCCAGTTGCTGGGAGGTTTGTGCGCTGTGTGAACTCGAGGGCAAGGAAACGCATCTCAGTGTACGGAGACATTACAGCGAACATATCTTGCCATGTGGCGGGACGCTGTAGAAGACCATTTGTCGTTGGTGTATTTTGACTATGATATCATATCTACGTAAATCTCAGTTGATTTACTGCCACCACCACAATCATCACCATCGTGTTATCACTACCAACCATCATCATTTTTCCTTACACACACACACACACACACACACACACACACACATGTGGTATGGGTATGAGAGTTGTTGACCGTGAGTGGGCACGGACCCGGCCGGGGTCTGCCTTGTGCAGGTTCGACCCCTGAGTGCAACAGTCGGCCCACAACCAACCCAGGCATTCATCCTCCTCTCGGTACATGGGTGCCTGGTTGAGGCTGGGGTATATGTGCATACATTCATAGGAGTAAAGGGATGATACGTATACACAAGATTAAAGATGGGGCAGCACGAGTGTAAGTCTCCCTTCCCCCCTCACACACACACACACACACACACACACACACACACACACACACACCCTGATGAATAAAGCCACAGGTGTTCATCATTCACATGATGTGTCAAAGCGTACCTGCCTGAATACACCAGACGATATCAAAGCCCGACCCTGCACCCATCACCAGCCACCATCACACAAGCTCCAGGCGAACCAATCACCTTCGCTTGTGTGATGGCAGGGTGACGACCTCTCAACTCGAGCTCGTAAACAGTCGGGAAAAGAGAGTGAAATGCATGCGATGAAGGAAAGACCGAACTATATGTATATATGATGTGATAACGTATCGGGAATATGATGAATGAGGAACTCAGACCAACAAGAGTATCGATGGTATGACTTAATGATATAATATAACCGCATATATATATATATATATATATATATATATATATATATATATATATATTATATATATATATACGATATTTTTGATGTTTCGTTGTGATCTATATGGTACTGGCGAAAGACGTCATCATCAAAAACCATCCATAAAGTAATAAGGTTAGAGAAAAAAAAGAATTTGCTTTGGTTCTGCCGGTGTAAAGGAGACCGAACTCCTAGGAGCAGAGAGTAGGAAGAGACAACAACGAAAGAGGAAGAGAATTCCACAGATTTAGGTGTTCGAAGAAGGGAGGTATCATAATGGTTAATCATCGACTGGCCGGTCTTTGCACAGAAACTAAGGGAGGCAGCAGCCAAACCTGTTCCTCAGGCCAAAGCCTATGGGGACAGGTACATATGCAGACAGCTCATGTGATCCATACTCAAAATAATGAAAAATCTGGAACAGAGAGAGAGAGAGAGAGAGAGAGAGAGAGAGAGAGAGAGAGAGAGAGAGAGAGAGAGAGAGCAGCAGCAGCAGCAGCATTGTGGAGGGGAATGGTCGTAGACGGGCGATGTCATGGGAGTTCAAGGTTAATAGACATTTGGAGGGAGGACCCACCCCAAATGTAAGAACAGTAGTACTTCACGTACTTGCTGTGCTCTGCTGTGGCAAGACATAATCACAATACTACACAGATAAACCATGAATTTCAGATCCTGTCTCGCCCTCTGACCACATCAAACGCATGGCAGTACAGTGCTTTTCTGTGGTGCAAGTCGATAAGGATGGCGTCATGTTTACAACGTGACTACAACTGAGCTATTGAGTGTAAAGGTCTCATTCCCATGCAGCAGCGACCGTTCGGCTCAGTGTTTGCGGTTCCTCCAACGTCAAGATTGTAGCCAGCTCGGGAAACGAATGGCAAACACACTGCGGATACTTTTTTGACTTGCCTTCGCATATATATATATATATATATATATATATATATATATATATATATATATATATATATATATATATATATCAGAAACTGAAAACTGAATAATTTTAATGATCTAGATATGAAAGCGTTGACTCTCTAAATCTTGCTTAAGAGAGACATGAGCCCCACAAAAACTTATTTCGGGAAAGCCTAAGAGAGAAGAAAAAGGAAAGAAAAGGGAAGAAAATGGATGACTTTAGATAATATCTACAATTGGATACGATTACCAGAGTGTGATTCAGTAATAATGAACGCTGAATAACCGTGGATAAGTGTGAGGACACGCCATACACGAACGGTTGGTTACCCACAGCAAATAAAGACGATGAGTCTAGTAAGATGGTGAGACCGTGAGTACCTTGACCGGTTGAGTTTGTGAGTGAATAGCTTGATGAGTATGTCAGCATTGAGTAAGGTGAGGCAGGTCAGTTTGTGTGTGTGTGTGTGTGTATGTGTGTGTGTGTGTGTGTGTGTGTGTGTGTGTGTGTGTGTGTGTGTGTGTGTGTGTGTGCAGGTAGCAGGATGGTGTAGGTATGAGTACTAGGGTGAGCGTACCAGGAAGTGGGTAGACTTGTCCAGTGAGACGAATGAATAATTGAGGGGATGAATGATTGACCGGAAAGTGAGTGTGAGAAAGGATCGTCGTCTTGGATCAGTTGAGTGAAAGAGCGAGCGAGTGAGCCAGCGAGTGAGTGTATGGCAGGTCACAGTCGAGTTTCAAGTTCCAGGTTTTTGCTGTAGCGAAGCTTATCGCAGCTCGCCACTAGGACCGCCATCAGGAAGGAATATTGGGATAGGATCCAAGCGGCGCAGAGGACGCGGCCGGAGCTAGAACCACCAGGGGAGAGAGAGAGAGAGAGAGAGAGAGAGAGAGAGAGAGAGAGAGAGAGAGAGAGAGTGTGTTAATCTGGCTCTCAGCTCTATGAAATACGGCTAACAGAACCACTCGTCCGGCAGCCAGCATCTCGCCCAGTGTATCTGTTGCAGTGCACATTACTCACAACATTTTCCCCTCGTATGAATGATGATCATCTTTAGATGGACCGGGTACTTACCATCACCATTAATCGAGAACTTCACATGACATCGTCTGTCATCATGTCATCCATATCCTCATGACAACAGAGGTAAACACTGACATGCTCAACATAAGAGATGACACATGAGCGATGCAGCTGTACGCGTGCAGCATGAGAGAATGCAGGAATATCCTTAGGTCAAAATATCTCCCTTGATATTTTTCATCCTTTTTTAAACATCTCGAACGTCGCTCAAACTTTTGTCTGGTCTGTAATTTCCCGTCCAGTAGAGAATGTCTGTCAAAAAGAAAAAAAAAATAGTGAAATTGTAATTCGTTTGTCGTAAACCTGAGAACATTGAATATTTATCAAACAGATTATTTCATAGCATTTAGCCATTCTAGTATTTTGCGTACGTTTCTGAACGCAAGTCGTATTGTTAAAGGGATGCGGGTAGAACAGGCGTAATTTTAAGTGTTTATCTGGTGATTTACTCCAGTACACTTTTCAGGTTTACTGCCGATGTGTGTGTCGTGGTTGAATTGTACGTGTGTGTGTGTGTGTGTGTGTGTGTGTGTGTGTTGTTACGCTGATACATTGGATACTCCATTATACAGGTATACGCCCTGCATTGGCCATGATCATACATCCAACATGCACATACATTAGACCCTCATACATTCCTCTTTACTACCCCTTACGACCCACAACCCATTTCATCCCCTTCCTCTCTCTCCTCACTCTCTCCTCCCTCTCCTGATCCTCTCCTCCCTCTCCTCATCCTTTCCTTCTCTGCATCCCTCCTTGGTTGGGTCGGACGCCTTCATGCCACCTCACACAACACAGTCACCTACGTCGCTCTGTATCACAGTGTTACATATACATCTGGATACATGCGTCGGACACACTCTCAGTTAACCCCGTGAGCACGACGCACGACACACGACACCTGAGCATAATGGTGCGACCCTTGAGAAAGAAGGGACGACCACTGAGCACGACGGTACGACCCTGGCTGGGGTGTGATGGCGTGACCTTCTGACCAGGGTAAGTGTCGCCGCGTTCATTGGGGAGGTTACTTAGAGCCGCCGAGTTTTATGGTGGACCTTATCATCTCTTCATTAATTATCCAAAGACTTCTTCTGAATATCTGATGATAATTCTTTTTTACTATCTACGTGGAACGCAACCATCATGTGTTGTTAAGTGGCTTGAAAAGGATTATCTGAATTATTATCTCAAGTTTTCTCCGTGAGAGCATAAATGGATGAAAGGATTTGCTTTTCAAGTAATGAAGTTTTTTCTTCATATAGTAGCGTTTCATTAATGCTGGTAATTTCGTTGTGTATTTTATTTGTCATATTACATTAGCCTTGCGAATCACCGGCAGACTGCTAGAAATACATACTGACATACATATTTACCTGCACGTGGATACGTTTGTTCTGTGTGTAAAAGGATAGAGACTCATCTGTAATACACACACACACACACACACACACACACACACACACACACACACACACACACACACACACACACACGCTACTGCTTGATGCAGAGGAACAGAGATTTGGGAACATTCAAACAAAGGGACGAGGTAAATCATTAACTGAAGCTAAGGAGAGAATCATATACAGTGTTCGAGACAGAACAGTTAGGGAAGTATGTTGTATTATCGATAGAAAATTGAAATAAGTATAGAGAATGTTCAGGATCAGTTCATGTTGGCGACAGCGGATAATTTAGAAATAGAGAAATAGATATTGGAGGCTGACGCGTGAATACTGCAAATGAAGAACGTTGATATAGCAGGAGGTAGCTGGATGTAAGTCGTCCATCAGTTTTGCACAGAAGGAAACCACACTCCGGCCAGCGACTAAAGGATGGAGAAGAGGGAAGACCACAGTATCAAAAGAGTATTAGAGGCTGTAGACATCCTTGGTGCAAGTTCTGAGGTAAAAAGAAAGAATTAGAACTTGGTAAAGGGACGAGTGGTGATTATTACCATCAATGTGAAGTTATTTAGCCTGGAGGCACTTAGGCAAGGAATGAAACTTACCAACTAAGGGGAAGTCTTGAGGGTATTCGTACGAGACAGTGGTTTGGAGAACGAGAGAGGTGTAAATAATGGCCATAAGACATAAGAACGGTTATCACGTGATGCTAGAGAGGAGAGCAGCCCTTTGCTACCTCAGCGAGGTCAAGGATGTCAGATAATGTGAGTGAGAAACGGAAAATGATGTATACAAACTCGGACGGACTGGCAGTAAATGGGAAAGAGCTGGAGTTCAAAGACCGAATTAGGGAAAACAAACTTTGTAGTAGCAGAGGTGAGGTGCCCTGAGTGTAGCATTGAACGAATAGGTAGTGTCACAACACACACACACACACACACACACACACACACACACACACACACACACACACACTGCCGTCCATTATGGAATAGTTAGCGTTACTGACCGTAAGCCAGCGCAGCCCTGCCCAGGGCACTGACTAGGGACATTGAAAGACATGACATAGCAAAGTATCAAGTGAAGCTGTAGAAAAGGTGAAATACATTGTCAGAAACAGAATAATTAGGGTTTTGTTAGAGTGAAGGGTCACAAAAATTCGTAAATACTTTCCCTTGTCTTTTTTTTCCGTTTCATAATTCTCTTTGTATTTTAATCAAGGCCCGGCCTTGATGTGGACTTTCTTCCGTAACTGGAGCCTTCAACATAAACAAAGTAGGGTGTTCAGGGTCAGAGCATGTTAGAGATGGCGGAGATCTAAAGAAGAAGAGACGAGAGGAAGCTGACGAATCAATACCGCAGGATTTACTCGACAAATGATGTTGCACACTAACTAGAAACTTGAATAAAGATATTCGTAAGTCCCTAATGAACTCTGGCAGGAAAAGGACCATTTCCCAGGCGAAAAGGAGAAGGGTGCGAAAGGAAAAATCACTAATTAAAAGACTACTGGGAGTTATAGACGTGCTGAGTGAGAGTGAACAGTCTATCGAAAGGTGCAGAGACAGAGCAACCAGTGGCCATGACATGAATCTAAGCCAAAAATTGTTAGAAAAGATGAAAAGAAGACATTTTATATCAGGAGGGTCGTAGGTAAATGGATTAAACTCGGTGATGAAACTGTGAATGCAGGCGGTATACAGAGGTATGAAAAGTTGAATGACAGCAGAGGAAGTTCAGGGGTTGGGGGCCCCCATACTGGTGACACACACACACACACACACACACACACACACACACACACATATATATATATATATATATATATATATATATATATATATATATATATATATATATCCCTGGGGATAGGGGAGAAAGAATACTTCCCACGTATTCCCTGCGTGTCGTAGAAGGCGACTAAAAGGGGAGGGAGCGGGGGGCTGGAAATCCTCCCCTCTCGTTTTTTTTTTTTTAATTTTCCAAAAGAAGGAACAGAGAATTCGGCCATTTGAGGGTATTCCCTCAAAGGCCCAGTCCTCTGTTCTTAACGCTACCTCGCTAATGCGGGAAATGGCGAATAGTTTGAAAGAAAAGAAAGATATATATATATATATATATATATATATATATATATATATATATATATATATATATATATATTATCCCTGGGGATAGGGGAGAAAGAATACTTCCCACGTATTCCCTGCGTGTCGTAGAAGGCGACTAAAAGGGGAGGGAGCGGGGGGCTGGAAATCCTCCCCTCTCAATTTTTTTTTTTTTTTTTTAATTTTCCAAAAGAAGGAACAGAGAAGGGGGCCAGGTGAGGATATTCCCTCAGTGGCCCAGTTCTCTGTTCTTAACGCTACCTCGCTAACGCGGGAAATGGCGAATAGTTTGAAAAAAAACAAAAAAATATATATATATATGTATATATATATATATATATATATATATATATATATATATATGTATATATATATATATATATATATATATATATATATATATATATATATATATATATATATATATATATATATGTATATATATATATATATATATATATATATATATATATATATATGTATATATATATATATATATATATATATATATATATATATATATGTATATATATATATATATATATATATATATATATATATATATATGTATATATATATATATATATATATATTTTTTTTTTTTTTTTTATACATCGTCGCTGTCTCCCGCGTTTGCGAGGTAGCGCAAGGAAACAGACGAAAGAAATGGCCCAACCCCCCCATACACATGTACATACACACGTCCACACGCGCAAATATACATACCTACACAGCTTTCCATGGTTTACCCCGGACGCTTCACATGCCTTGATTCAATCCACTGACAGCACGTCAACCCCTGTATACCACATCGCTCCAATTCACTCTATTCCTTGCCCTCCTTTCACCCTCCTGCATGTTCAGGCCCCGATCACACAAAATCCTTTTCACTCCATCTTTCCACCTCCAATTTGGTCTCCCTCTTCTCCTCGTTCCCTCCACCTCCGACACATATATCCTCTTGGTCAATCTTTCCTCACTCATTCTCTCCATGTGCCCAAACCATTTCAAAACACCCTCTTCTGCTCTCTCAACCACGCTCTTTTTATTTCCACACATCTCTCTTACCCTTACGTTACTTACTCGATCAAACCACCTCACACCACACATTGTCCTCAAACATCTCATTTCCAGCACATCCATCCTCCTGCGAACAACTCTATCCATAGCCCACGCCTCGCAACCATACAACATTGTTGGAACCACTATTCCTTCAAACATACCCATTTTTGCTTTCCGGGATAATGTTCTCGACTTCCACACATTTTTCAAGGCTCCCAAAATTTTCGCCCCCTCCCCCACCCTATGATCCACTTCCGCTTCCATGGTTCCATCCGCTGACAGATCCACTCCCAGATATCTAAAACACTTCACTTCCTCCAGTTTTTCTCCATTCAAACTCACCTCCCAATTGACTTGACCCTCAACCCTACTGTACCTAATAACCTTGCTCTTATTCACATTTACTCTTAACTTTCTTCTTCCACACACTTTACCAAACTCCGTTACCAGCTTCTGCAGTTTCTCACATGAATCCGCCACCAGCGCTGTATCATCAGCGAACAACAACTGACTCACTTCCCAAGCTCTCTCATCCCCAACAGACTTCATACTTGCCCCTCTTTCCAAGACTCTTGCATTTACCTCCCTAACAACCCCATCCATAAACAAATTAAACAACCATGGAGACATCACACACCCCTGCCGCAAACCTACATTCACTGAGAACCAATCACTTTCCTCTCTTCCTACACGTACACATGCCTTACATCCTCGATAAAAACCTTTAACTGCTTCTAACAACTTGCCTCCCACACCATATATTCTTAATACCTTCCACAGAGCATCTCTATCAACTCTATCATATGCCTTCTCCAGATCCATAAATGCTACATACAAATCCATTTGCTTTTCTAAGTATTTCTCACATACATTCTTCAAAGCAAACACCTGATCCACACATCCTCTACCACTTCTGAAACCACACTGCTCTTCCCCAATCTGATGCTCTGTACATGCCTTCACCCTCTCAATCAATACCCTCCCATATAATTTACCAGGAATACTCAACAAACTTATACCTCTGTAATTTGAGCACTCACTCTTATCCCCTTTGCCTTTGTACAATGGCACTATGCACGCATTCCGCCAATCCTCAGGCACCTCACCATGAGTCATACACACATTAAATAACCTTACCAACCAGTCAACAACACAGTCACCCCCTTTTTTAATAAATTCCACTGCAATACCATCCAAACCTGCTGCCTTGCCGGCTTTCATCTTCCGCAAAGCTTTTACTACCTCTTCTCTGTTTACCAAATCATTTTCCCTAACCCTCTCACTTTGCACACCACCTCGACCCAAACACCCTATATCTGCCACTCTGTCATCAGACACATTCAACAAACCTTCAAAATACTCATTCCATCTCCTTCTCACATCACCACTACTTGTTATCACCTCCCCATTTACGCCCTTCACTGAAGTTCCCATTTGCTCCCTTTTCTTACGCACCCTATTTACCTCCCTCCAGAACATCTTTTTATTCTCCCTAAAATTTACTGATAGTCTCTCACCCCAACTCTCATTTGCCCTTTTTTTCACCTCTCGCACCTTTCTCTTGACCTCCTGTCTCTTTCTTTTATACTTCTCCCACTCAATTGCATTTTTTCCCTGCAAAAATCGTCCAAATGCCTCTCTCTTCTCTTTCACTAATACTCTTACTTCTTCATCCCACCACTCACTACCCTTTCTAAGCAGCCCACCTCCCACTCTTCTCATGCCACAAGCATCTTTTGCGCAATCCATCACTGATTCCCTAAATACATCCCATTCCTCCCCCACTCCCCTTACTTCCATATATATATATATATATACAAGAGATGGGGCCCACCGAGTGAAAAACTCCTCCCTGTACCTTACAAATAGGTATTTACTGGGCGGGTGACACCAAACCGTCCGCTTTAGGAGAGCCACATCGACATCATTACCCCTAATATGCGATGTACCATTGGGCACCAAGATGGGGCAGCTCTGCTTCGTTGTCCTTATCAGTGACGTGGTGAAGGACACAAACCACTGCTGAAAGTACGTAGACGACTCCACCTTTGGCATCACTGAGAACACCAACTCCTTTGCCTTCAGTGCCCTTCAGCACATGATGAGCAACCTTAAGGAGTGTACTACGGCCAATAACGTTATCACTGACCACACCAAGACTGTGATGTTGCACATCAACCTGGATGAAAGCAGCATCGTGTGCCCCGTCATTACACTAGGCTCCGACTTCCTCCGGGTTGTCACTATAAACGACCATTTGAACTGGAAGTCATATCAACACTATCAACAAATCTTCGTCATACCGTCTGTACCTGCTCCGTCGACTGAAGGTACTAGGCGTCTCACCAGTTGAGCTTATAGTATCTTCATTCTACTAAAGCTTACTTACGCCTCTCGAGCCTTGTCCCCCCCTCACTAACGCAGATGGACCAGCTAGAAAGAGCGCGGAAAAGGCCATGCAGAATCATCTCGGACCTTTCTTAACACCATTTACCAAGAGGCCCTTATCTTGCTGAACCTCCCCACCTCCTCCGACCACACCGGCACTCACACACGGCAGTTTGGCAATGGAACCGCTGACATATCCTCGTCACAGAGATCTCCTCCCCGCGACGACCTCTCCACCACGTATCACTGTTCGTCACCACAATCGACTTATTCCACTCAAAGCTCGTACAAACAGATATAAGAACAGTCCTATGCCTCATGAATAATACATCAACAAGTGCATAGCTGTACAAGTGAACACCTCATCGTCTTTCAGTTAGGATATGAGAAATCTCGACCACTGTATTACTTGTAACTATTCACCACTTAATGTTCAACCAAGTGAATAATGTATAAATGATACTATTTACTCTGTAAACATCCCTTTATACCTACCGCCCTGTCTATCTAGATGTACCTGACTCGTATGCTTATCCAAAGTGTGGCAATATCGAGCCTACCTTCATCTTAAGCTCTTTTGATTAGTTTATTCGTTATTATCATGACCCACTCCTGTAATATCCGTAATACCTCAAATATGGATTTAGAGCCGAATGACAGCCTAAATCCAGTAATCCGTTATTTGTTTATCTATTTTACACAAAGCAAGCACACACACACACACACACACACACACACACACACACACACACACACACACACACACACACACGAAATAGTTGATGCTGACCTGCGAAAGACAACCATAGATTCATTGTTCCAGTATTGATCCATCAGACTTCCATTCATCTAATGATCAGCTGCTTTACAGCCTTGACCAATCAACCACTCTGTCAATCAACAGCTGTGGGTTTAATCAGCCATTCCAACGGTCCTTTCATCAAGCATTTCCAGTGGTGTGCGCTTGAGACAAAGCAGAGTTTTACGTTCCCAATGCTTTGAGCTCCCGTCACACACACACACACACACACACACACACACACACACACGTGTGGAATCAAGGGGGGTTCACAAGGTAGGAACTTCTCGGCCTTCTCGCTGAAATGATCATGCTGTTCTCCTCTGTCTGGCCCGTGGCTCATGACCCTCTGTAGATTCCTCGATTTTATCGCGTTTGGGTTTTGGTTCTCCATGATGACCCCATCATGTGAGGGAGGGGAGTGTGTGTGTCACTCGCTACTCAAGTTGGGCTCCAGAAGCTGACCAGCAGGGTCTCGTGTTGCTGTGATATGGGTATATAAGATTTCTTTCTTTTCTCCCTCTCTCCAAGGATATATTTTTTTTTCATACAGCTGTAGTTGAACTGTTGTCTGAGGAGATATATCCATGATCCTTAACAGCTCCTGTTATCTTTTCATGGCAGTTTTCCTACTGTCTTCCTTAAATGTTGTAGATGTAAAGTGATATTCACTCTTTGGAAGCAAGGATTTCGTGTCTGATACGATTGTGAAACCGATCTGAGGTGCGAGGATTAAACTGACTGATGATATAAACGAAAAGAGAAGTTTCCCTCGCAGACCATTTACGTAACAAGTGAACATGCAATATGAACATGATATGTCGCACAGTCAGACAGAACAGAGGAACATGTGGTAGAATATATATATATATATATATATATATATATATATATATATATATATATATATATATATATATATATATATATATATATATATGTATATATGTGTGTGTGTGTGTGTGTGTGTGTGTGTGTGTGTGTGTGTGTGTATGTATGTATGTAATGTATGTATGTATGTATATATCAAGGTGAAATTGCACTTCAGTAGTTCATATCATTTTATTTAACTTAATTTTTCTTAACATGTGGCAGGACATGTTTCGTGGAGGCAGTCCACCTCATCAGGTGCCAATACTTAATGAAGTTGTTTAGATCTCAACATCATAACAGAGGTGCTGTGCGGCGTCTACGTCATGCGGCAGGCGGAGCCAATGGCGAACCGCCTCTTTCACCTGCCTGTCCATGCGTGCTAACTGCGTCTTATAGACTTCCCCCAGCACCAGGCGATGCATTAGCTTGGGTACGAGGTGGTCCACGAGGATCGTAACCCTCTGCTAAGGGTTTAGAGGGGCTCTGGTGATATTAGATAGCACCCTCTTCTAGCCAACCTCATTGCTAACCGCCAAGCTAGAATCATTCATAAAGGCTTTGCTTATAAGATCCTTATGTTCTACGATGGAGTTGGATCAGGAACAGTTCTTTCCCCACCATTTTTTAGTCTTTTCCTCCACGGTCATCAGTCACTTCCTGGAGACCGCAGCCTTCTCATATGCAGACGACCTCGCCATCACGCGACAGTTCCCTGACACTACGGAAGCTGCATCAGACATGCATAATCACATCACACAGTTAGAACTCTGGCTCCCTGGGGACAGAATGTCTGTATCTCCACAGAAGTCTTCTCTCACCTTGTTAACCAAGGGCAAACATGAATCCAACGCCACCATGAATAGTCAATCCCTCCCGCTCTACAAAACACCACCTATTCTGGATATCACATACGACACAGAATCACTCCCCACACCGCAAACATCAACCCAAAGGCAGTAAATATACTAAACGCCCCCGGAGCACCTACAGGTACCAGATTAGGATAAGAAAAAGAATTTTTCCATACCTTCTACAAACATTTTATCTCCTCCACTCTATAGTACGCCTCATCTGTCAGGTCATATACCCTCTACAAACCCCTCAAGACAGGACACTGAAAAATATGGGCTTTCTAGCTACCACAACTACCCATCACATACACAGAAGAGCAAGGATTCTCCCAATACAGTCCAGCTTCTACATGCTTGGCACTAAGTACTGTGCATCAGCACTAGCCTCCTCTTATCCAAACCAACAAACCTCAGGCGGAAATGGAATGCTTACTTTGTGCCTTACACTTTATCATTCCATACTCGCATGTCGCTCCACCCTCAAGGAGGACATCTCTGACGAAACACATCCACACGGGAAAGACTTGACATGCGCCAATCAGCCGCCCTCTCCACCCAGTCGTGAAGACACCTCACGAGACATACAACCGTTTGAAACTACTTCCACCAGACTTAGGCGAGTTACACTTTCTCCTCTGTGCTCTGGACATCACCCATCTCTGCAGTAGTGCACACTCCAATCCACCATATCATAAGATCCTCATATGCAAGTTGCCACAGACTTACTGAAAACCCAAAACACACGTAACTGTCCTTCGTTTACCTCAGTCAGACATACACACAACGTCACCACACACCTTGACCTATGATCAATGGACTTGATTATTTTTTTCGCTGTTCCAGAAAATCCCAAAGCCAATTTTGATTTCCAGCAACTCATGGCAGTAAAGTCTTTAAGTCCTTTTGATTTTAAAAGGTCGATAAGATATTTTTTCCTTTTATTTTTTATTTTTTCTCGAGCTTCCGAGGCTCTTCGACTACACTGCCTTGATATAGTAGCCGGAAACTGAAAACGGTGAGTCTGTTTTTCTGCCTGTTTGTGTCAGCTACTCTGTCTCCGTCTTTGTCTGTCTGACTCTCTCTCTCTCTCTCTCTCTCTCTCTCTCTCTCTCTCTCTCTCTCTCTCTCTCTCTCTCTCTCTCTCTGTGTGGATGGGGATGTGGGGGGAAGCTAGTATCCATCTCCTTATTATGGAAACCCCCTATCAGGGCCATGCCATAAGCTATATATATATATATATATATATATATATATATATATATATATATATATATATATATATATATAAATATACACAAATACAAATATATATACAAATACAAATATATATATATATACGAATTCGCCATTTCTTGCGTTAGCGAGGTAACGTTAAGAACAGAAGACTGAGCCTTGGAGGGAATATCCTCACTTGGCCCCCTTCTCTGTTCCTTTTTTTGGAAAATTGAAAACGAGAGGGGAGGATTTCCAGCCCCCGCTTCCTCCCCTTTTAGTCGCCTTTTACGACACGCAGGGAATACGTGGGAAGTATTGTTTCTCCCCTTTCCCTAGGGATAATATATATATATATATATATATATATATATATATATATATATATATATATATATATATATATATATATATATATATATATACGCTAACTACGGTGGTGAATTTCTTCTGCAAACGATTATTGTAACGTGGACACTGAGTGATGATGCATGGTATTGACAGTGACCTTAGGGTGAGGAGGGAAGACTTTCAGAACTAAAACAATGAGGTATGAGGGTACAACTATACTGTGTAGATATTTTAAGTATATATATATATATATATATATATATATATATATATATATATATATATATATATATATATATATATATATATGTATGTATATATGTAAGGTAAACTTTCATAGTGATTAATGCATGCTCAGAATCGATAATGATTTTGTTTGGATCTGTTTGCTGTGTCTGTATATAGTGACCATATCATACCTGGATAGGGTTTGTTTGAATCTGTTTGTTGTGTCTTTATGTAATAAACAACATAGCCTACTTGGATGGGGTTTGCAAGACCTAAATGATTACGTTCAGTGTTGATATGTTATTAAGTGTATAGCTATTCTAATTATAGATAGATTTTTTCTTTTGAAGAGGTGAAAAGAAGAAATTCCTGGTTTTGCTGCGATACTCTGTTGGTATAGCCATTCGAATGTATCATATGGACACAAGACTACAACTCCTGTATATGTAATGGCTCTGTGTAGACTTATAAGTTGTGCAGATTTATTCATATCACCGGGAAGAGATTGACACCATCTACGAACCTGCTGTGACGTGTTTCTTGAAGCGTGAAAATGTTACTGTCCGAGGCCATGAGTGTTTTGCCCACACCATAACATGTGGGGTGGTCAATGAGTTGATTAATGGCTTGTGGGGTGGTAATTAGAGAGATTAATGGCTTGTAGGGTGGTAATTAAAGTGATTAATGGCTTGTAGGGTGATAAATAAAGCCGTTAATAGTACGTGGAGGTGGTAGATAATGAGATTAGTGGCATGAAGGGTGTTGTATAAAGTGAATAATGTCAAAAAGGGGTGGTGAATAAAGAGATCACTGACGTGTCGGGTGGTAAATAAAGAGATCAGTGAAGTGTGAGGTGGTACATAAAGACATCAGGGACATTTGGGGTGGCAAATAAAGTACTTAATAGCAAAATGGGGTGGGAAACAAAGTAGATTATACGATGTGGGGTGACGAATAAAGTGATCGATAGCGTGTGTGGTTGTAAATAAAGTAATTGATAGTATTGCCCACTGCTGTGGTGCACGAAATCTTGTATGACATCCATTCTCAATGATGCCTGTGAGAATGATTAAATTCGACTGTTGCATGAATTTGATACACTCGGAAAAAAGATGCAACAAACGACTTTTCTGAAACCACTTCAGTTCGGAGTGGGACACGTCCCATATACATAGTGAGGGTGTGTAAGGTGTTAGAATTTGTGTGTGAGGTGTTAGAATTATCCTTAAGACCTGAAGGTGGTGTTGAAAGGTTTTTAAATGCGGTTGGTGGAGGTAGTAACTTCACGGTGACGGCCTTAATGACCCTTGGTAGTTGATGAGGTTTAAAGCCTACACAGCCAATAAGCCAGGCTTAGACTGGGGTTAATGTGGGATGTGTCCGTTAACCAGGCTTAAACTGGGGTTAATAAGGGATGTGTCCGTAAGCCTGGCTTAACCTGGGGTTAATAAGGGTTGTGTCCGTAAGGCAGGCTTAAACTGGAGTTGATAAGGGATGTGTCCGTAAGCCTGGCTTAAACTGGGGTTGATAAGGGATGTGTCCGTAAGGCAGGCTTAAACTGGGGTTAATAAGGGATGTGTCCGTAAGCCAGGCTTAAACTGGGGTTAATAAGGGATGTGTCCGTAAGCCAGGCTTAAACTGGGGTTGATAAGGGATGTGTCCGTAAGCCTGGCTTAAACTGGGGTTAATAAGGGATGTGTCCGTAAGCCAGGCTTAAACTGGGGTTAATAAGGGATGTGTCCGTAAACCAGGATTAAACTGGGGTTAATAAGGATTGTTTCCGTATTTCTACTGTTTGGGTCGCGAATCCATTCACAGGAGTTCTCTGGACGTACTGTAAACATTGTGTAAGTTATTCCTCACACTCATGGCCATGTTAGGCTTACAATGACCTCCTTCCTGGTAATGGACTCTGAAGATACTGGAAAAAATAATATTCTTTCTAATGATTTTTCTCTTCCTTAACCTTGTCTTTACTTATCTGTTTGTAATTATTCATTTGTATTGTACGGGAGGGAGAGTTGTAAACTCGAAGGGCCCCATCTCTTGAACCTTCTCCACTCGCAGTGCAACTCTTTAAACTTGTGTGTGTTATATGCTTTTATCACAGTGTTTTCCCTCTCAGTATATATTCCATTCGGCCACCACTCTTATACTATAAAAGTACGTACTTATTCATAATGATGTAGAAGTACGTTCTTACATATTCTTATAGATGTGTGTACTTATTTACATTCTTTTTCTAACAAATTTCTTCTTTAATTCTGTGATGTTCTCTGGTTCTTCTGTCCCTTTATCATTCGAAGAACTGTTCATTGTCTACGTCATTAGTCTGGTTTTGATAACGTACTGGTCACTCCTCACTCTTTACTCTTCCGTGATGGGCAGATTTAAGGCTTCTAACCCTTCCCTGTAACTCGGCTCTTTTAACTCTGATCTCATTTCTGTTGCCCTCCTCTGGACCTTCTCTTTTAGCTCTTTGTACTTCTTTAAGTGTCATGACCAAACTTGAGAAGCATATTCTAGTTTTGGTCTTATGTAGGATGTGAACAACTTGCTGAATATTTCCTTATTCGTGCATATGTGTATGAACACACACATACACACACACACACACACACACACACACACACACACACACACACACACGCAGACACACACACAGACACACACACAGACACACACACACATACACACACACACACACACACACACACACACACACACACACACACACACACACACACCAGCCTAATCAGGTACCCATTTATCGACCAGACCAGAGAAGGGGATGAACACCGGGTTCGTTGTGGGTCGACATCTAAACCCTCCCAGTATCCAAAGCCATGTGGGCGGGCCGGCGCTGACTCATGGTCAATAACACCAACCACTACACCTCGGAGGCCCGTGTGTGTGTGTGTGTGTGTGTGTGTGTGTGTGTGTGTGTGTGTGTGTGTGTGTGGAGAAGTCAAGGAGTAGATTGATAAGAAATATACGAGTAAATCTATCAACTTGATCAACTTTAAGGACTGGAGTTTCCCTTGAAGTCAGTAGATCTGCGTCGAGAGGTTGGCGAGCCAGGGATTGAGTAAATACTGATGTATACAAGGTAGCCAGCCGGCCAGTGTTCTCGACGTTGCGAGAAAAACGTTTTATGAAAGGATTTGGCCAGAAGTAAACAACGATCGTGGAACATTTGGCAACCTACCTTCCTCCGACCGACCACCCCCAACACACACACACACACACACACACACAACCTTCACCCCATCTCTCTCCCTCCCTCCTCCCTACCTTACCGAACATAATGACCCCGTACATCAGAAAAGTCGGGGTCTGCTAATTGCAGACCAAATTAATAATCGCCAGGAATTAGTCTCATGTGAGCTTTTTGCTTTTATATATATATATATTTTTTTTCCAAACTTGCAGTTAAGTGGTTGGCATATCTTTTACGTTGGTTGTCACATGCTCCTATCATTTCTGCTGGAGCTCATGCTTGAGTGTGAGCTGTTGCTTGAAATATGAATTAGAATAGACCTGGACCTTGAAGAGTGAGGGGTGACGAGCCCGAAGCGTCCCTCTGCCCTTGACTAATATACCCGAAAGACTTTCTATACATCATATCGACGGTGAGCAATGCCACTCCTTTACAGGGAGAGTAATGTCTCATCAGACCTAGTTATCTTCACCAACCCACGTCTGTAGGTACACGTCCAGCGAGGAACACAAGGGGGGCCTGTTGTGGATGTGTTTGTGTGTGTGTGTGTGAGAGAGAGAGAGAGAGAGAGAGAGAGAGAGAGAGAGAGAGAGAGAGAGAGAGAGAGAGAGAGAGACCAAAGTATCACCCACACCACTAGTATTTCATTCTCTCTCTTGTGTCATTAACCCCATCATCATCATCATCATCATCATCATCATCATGGATCATCATCATCATCATCATGGATCATCATCATCATCATGGATCATCATCATCACAACTAGGACCATTATTATGATAACCATTACCACCATCCTCAGTCCAACGTGTCTCACACTAACTCCAGTGCTAAAGTTTTGTCACTCATGCCAAGGTGAACACTATGCTGTACCCTAAACGACCCCTGATACTCTTTATATGTATCATGTTACCTTACCTTGTATTGTGTACCATTAACGCTGCTGCTCCTATTGTAACGGGATGAGGATGGCCTTTAGATCCCTGGACCCACACGGGCCACCATCCTGTCACCCTCCTGTAGCTATGTATTGTACCCAACTGGACGCTCTGACACCTGCCATTACCTACCCCTTATCCATTTACCCCTCAACACCATACTATAACTGCAATGGTTTTGCCCGCTAGGAGGACCAAATAAAGATTCTCAAATTAGAATTAAAGCAAGACCATTAGCTACTCAAGGACAAGAGTTGATGTACGGGCACGCACATTAGCACACCCATTTATACAACGCCATCACTGCCATGACCATCATTCTCATTACCATTGCCACCATCACCATCATCTATGTCACCCCTTGATTCAACGCGACCCGTACCTCCCATGAAGTCCACTTTGGAGTTAGTACCAGGTATGCCTTCACAGCAAAAAAAAAGTTCCTTCACGAGCAACAGTGCCTCCATTGGTAACAGTGGCTTCAAAAGTATCACTGCTCGTACGAGCAGCAGTGCTCTCACGAGAAACGGTGCCGTCTTGAAGAGGCAGTGCCTTTACAAGAAGCAGTGATTTTACAGCAACAGTGCCTTCACAAGCAAGAGGCCTTCATTAACAGTACTACATTCACAAGGAACAGTACCTCCACAAACAACAGTGCCTTCACAAGCAAGAGGCCTTCATTAACAGTAGTACATTCACAAGGAACAGTACCTTCACAAACAATATGGCCTTCACGAATAAAGATAATTTCAGCACCATCTGTGATTCCTCTAGTTGCCACGTCTTCCACTCGTCTTTATCAGCACTTGAATCCTCCCTGAAGACGACCACCTGCTTATGTTGTGACAACTACTACTTCATCCAGGTTAACCACTGCCGTAATGGCAATTATCACCCGCCTGGTAACTGCACACACCATCATGAAAACCATTATTACAACTACCTCACACCCACACATCTACCACCATCAACACCAACTGTCATCATAACCATCATCGTCATAGTAACCATGATCATAACAGCCATAGTTATAACCACCGTCATTACAACCATCATTATCACAACAGCCATCACCATAACTATCATCACAACCAACATCTTTTCATCAACCATCCTCCCAACAACCACCATTACAACAACAACAACTATTATTACAACCATTATCACAGTACCATCCTCACAGCAGTCACCGGCACAACAGCCATCACCACAACAACCACAATTAAAAAGCCATCATCATCTCGCTCTCATCACTACAACCACCACAGCAGCCACTATCACAACAACCATCATCACAACAACAACCATCAATACAACAGCAGCCATGTTTACAACAAGCAAACCATCACGAGAACCATCATCACAACAACCACCAACATTACAACCATCAGCCCAGTAACAACCACTGATACAATCACCACTACCAGAGTAACAACAACAACAACAACAACAACAACAACAACAACCATTATTACCAACTTCTGGACGACCTCCACCATTACTAATAATCCACCCTCTTCTCCCCTTTCACAATCTCTCCATTTACCCAAGTCCAACCTTCCCACAACCCCTTAGCTCTAAGCCATTGCGACCATATTAACCAGATCAGTATTATTGCTCCGTTGCAACGTTTTGGCTTCTCTCCACCAGACCTGGGTGCTGGCCATTATACTCCTGAGGTGAGACTGGATAATAGAGATAATATGATCATAACAGATAAAACTATTCCAGTACTCAGCTGTTTAAGTGAGTAACCGTATTGTTGGTAGTTCCACAGACGGAGGATGGTAGGGGAAATGATGCATGGTGTTCAGTGTTTGTTCAAAGGGAACCATAGGATACGTGCCAGTACACGAAAGTTTTACTTCAGATGAGGATTGAAAATAGTAACATTCAGGGGACTTTGAATTCTTGAATATCCAAGACGTGTGGTAATTGGAGGCACCCTGTTACCCATTTACCCTACCTCTATGTGTGTGTGTGTATATATATATATATATATATATATATATATATATATATATATATATATATATATATATATGTATGTATGTATATATATACCACAGCAGACAACGTTAACCCTTTTATGGGTACCATTTCTATCAGAAGTCCATTTTTATGCTGTTTCATAAAATATTTCTTCCCATCTTCCCCCATTACAGGGAATTTGTATAAAGGACAGCAATGCCGTAGATCAGACCCGGGTATAGGAGGAGGGTTGGAGGGGAGGATGGTGAGGGATAGAGAGGGAGAGACAGTCAGGGATGTACAATGCTCAGGGCACAGGCAACTGTCCTGGATTTTTCTCTCTCAATCTATTCAGCTTACCCAAAGCCAGATTTACTTAGAGATTTATTTTGCGCTATATATATATATATATATATATATATATATATATATATATATATATATATATATATATATATATATATATTTCAAACTATTCGCCATTTCCCGCGTTAGCAAGGTAGCGTTAAGAACAGAGGACTGGGCCTCTGAGGGAATATCCTGGCCCCCTTCTCTGTTCCTTCTTTAGGAAAATTAAAAAAAAACGAGAGGGGAGGATTTCCAGCCCCCCGCTCCCTAACCAGCCCCCCGCTGGTTATATATATATATATATATATATATATATATATATATATATATATATATATATATATATATATATATATATATATAATGTTAACCGTATGTACTTTGATCAGGGCATTCATATATATATATATATATATATATATATATATATATATATATATATATATATATATATATATATATATAATTTGGCCTTTTGAAAATCTTTTTAAGAGACTCTACCACTCTTCAAAGGGAGAGTTCCAATAATGCCAACGCTCCCGCTTTCTGCCTACCTCTGGTAAACTTGCACATTTTTGTGAACAGGAAAAAGCGACTTATTTTTATTCTCCGACGTGATCTATAATTCCTTCAGAATTCAGAGAGAGGCTGTTTACATGGGAAACATTGTCGAATCTTAAACTACATACAGTTAATATTACCGACCCAGTGCATTGATGAGTATTGACTGTGTACAGTGAACATTACTGATCATATTCAGTGCAGCAGTGATGACTGTCTACAGTGAAGAGCAGTAATGACTATATACCGTGAACAGCCGTGACTGCATACAGTGAACAACAGTCTTGACTGCACCGTATACCGTAACTGACTGTGTATGTATGATATACAGCCATGACTAGACATAGTAATACAGTAAATACAGTAATGAGGAGATGATAATGACTGTATATACATGATATTAACTGTTCACAGTGAACTGTAATGCTAGTCATGCACAAAAATGTAATTATGATTTTAAAATTTTGGAGGCATGAAATACGTTTATTTCACCGACGTTAACACCAACTTGTTCCTATGTAATCTAAAGCTGATGATTATGCCAGGGCTATTTCTTAAGATATCTTGTGAGGGAGACATGTGTTAGTGGGAGGGGACGACCTGCCTCCTCCTCCCATCTCCATCGTCCAAGGCGGCGAAGAAAGGAGGCGGAGGGAAAGATACAGAGGATCTGTTGGGTAAGAGAAACAACAGGAGAGGGAGGGTAGGAGAGACAGAAGGAGAAGTAAGGAAGTGGAGTAGGAGGGAAGGATGGGTGTAGATGGAGAGGATAGGGTAGATAGAAGGGAGATATGGGAAGGGAGGAGCATCTAGGAATAGATGAGGATGGGGTGGGGGGGGATGTAACAGACGGAGTTGCAAGGGAGATGTACGGAGGACGGGAAATGTAGTGAGGAGAGAGGATGTGGGATGGAGGGGAATATAGACTGAAGGGGTTGTAGGGAGGAGGAAGGAGGATGCAGAAAGGAGGAATTGTAAGGGGGAAGGGGTGTATGGGGAAGGGGCTGTAGGGTGAGGAATGTAGGAAAAAGATGTAGGGAGAAGTAGACATGAGGAGGAGGGGTTGCATGGAGGGGAGAGGACCCAAAAGCAGCGGAGGTGTGGACGGGGAGAGGGTGTCCAGTGCCTCGGGAGTTACGAGGGAAGCAACACCGATTGTGAATTATCGAGTTAATGGTGCGTCACCTTGGTGGTGTCCCCCCGGTGATGCTGACCTGTAGTCCTCCTGGTGGTGTCCCCCTGGTGATGCTGACCTGTAGCCCTCCTGGTGGTGTCCCCCTGGTGATGCTGACCTGTAGTCCTCCTGGTAGTGTCCCCCTGGTGATGCTGACCTGTAGTCCTCCTGGTGGTGTCCCCCTGGTGATGCTGACCTGTAGTCCTCCTGGTAGTGTCCCCCTAGTGATGCTGACCTGTAGCCCTCCTGGTGGTGTCCCCCTGGTGATGCTGACCTGTAGTCCTCCTGGTGGTGTCCCCCTGGTGATGCTGACCTGTAGTCCTCCTGCTGATGCTCCTTTTTTTCCTCTCAATCTTTTCTACTCCGTTAGCACCTTGCTTTCTTCTCGTGACATGTTAGTCAGTGCTTTCAAGTGATTTATAAAGTGTATCTCTCCACATATCTTTAACGCATATGGTGAAACTTCATGAGGCCCATGATCCTTGTAAGGGTCAAGGACCTTTAGTATTGTGTTAATATCTTTTCTCGATACCTGGGTGTTACCTGAGACCTCTTCACCGATCCATCTCATTGGTGATGGAGATATCGTGTCTTCCACTGTAAAAACACTTGTGAACTTGTCATTCGGTTCCTCACCTCATCATCTGCAATCTTTCCCTTTAAATTCCTTAACCTGATCAACTGCTTCTGAACTGACGATTGATTCCTGATGAACTTGTGGAAGAGTTTTGGGTTTTCCTTTTTTGCCCACGATATTTGCAATATTCATTTTAAAGTGTCTTTGTTCTCCTATTCTTATCGTGCTATATAGACGTTCCTTGCTTTCTTATATCTAGCAGATACTGGCTGGCTGGAGTACTGACCGTGTTTTTGTCACGGTACATCTCGAAGCTCCTTTGCTTTCTGATTTCTTTTATCAAGCCATTCCTCCCTCTTTTTTTGTAACCTCCTCCTTCGCTGCGAATTTCACGGAATCTTTCACCTGGCAACCGAACTCCATTTTCTCAGTTAATGTTACCATAGAAGTGGTTGAGTTTTGTTTTGTGTAGTTCCCACGACTGTATCTCCTCTTTGCATCTTGCTTAATCTCTGTCCCTATTTACCTCAATTACCACATAATGAAACACAAGCATAGATTTGGTCTGTCACATATGATATTTTCAGTATGTGTGAAGATAAGCTCTAGAAATGATGGTATATGAGTTCCTCTCATTTTCGTGCGTTTAATGATTTGCTTTTATAGGAAATTTTCTTGTACATACTGGTTAGAACTCGTACTATGATGAACCTCTGCCACAATGAGAGTCCTAATTATCCAAGTGTGCGTCTTTATGTTTGAAATGACTCATTATCATCAGCTTTACCATCTCTATGAAGTGCATACTATACTGCTTCATGTACTATCCTGTTTGTTCCTTTAATGTTACCCTCCTGTATTATATCTCTCCTGGATCGATCTAATTGGACGGTTTTGTATTATCAACATCACTCTGCACCTCTTTCCTGCAGTTGCTCCTCCCGGTATGTACCGACTGAACGGACTAACTACCACTGTTTCCTCGAGAATTAAAACTATCTCTCATTTGAAAGGAACAATCTCCACGTTCCCATCTTACTCTCATATATGTGTGTGTGTATGTGTGTGTGTGTGTGTGTGTGTGTGTGTGTGTGTGTGTGTGTGTGTGTGTTCCCCCTCTCTGTATCTTTGTATCGTTGCCCAGTTTTTGTCTTTATGTGGATCCGTCAGTATATCCACGTATCCACCACAGCTTATATGATATCACAATACCTTCCTCCTCATTTCCAGAAGACGACCTCTCTCTCTCTCTCTCTCTCTCTCTCTCTCTCTCTCTCTCTCTCTCTCTCTCTCTCTCTCTCTCTCTCTCTCTCTCTCTCTCTCTCTCAACAACCAGACTCTTTTTTTCCTCTTTTTATCTTTTTTTTTTCTCTCTCTCCCTCCCTCCCCACCACCAGCCGAAACAGCCATTCAACTAACAGGCTGAACCTCGCAACCACATCCTCCCTCGCTACTTTTATGGCTTGCCTTAAATTGGACAGTAATGCTGTAGGCAGCCTGCGGCGCAGGGGTGGGGGGTGTACCAGCCCTCACACACACACACACACACACACACACACACACACACACATGCAAACTACATGTATACATGTATTCTGAAGGTAAAGTAAATCCTGATACTCCATCTCCACCTGCCGAGGTATAAAGTATCTTTGAATTAGATGAGATTTCTTTATGTCTTACCCTTAACACGCTCGTATTTCCTCAGTTCATAAGAACTCTGGAAGTCGAGGAGATATCTTTTTTTTAGACAAAAGACCAAATAAATTATTTGTCCAGGATCGATCGAACTAGGTTTTATATATTTATTCATTTATTCATTTATTTATTTTTACTAGATTTAAGTTAAAGTTTTATTCACTTTGGAGAGTTCTATCTTTACTTATACGAGTTCTAGGCAATTTATAGATTGCTTCATGAAGTTCTTATCCGACAGAATCACGGAAAAGTAAATTCCTTCATATCCAACACACCAAACCAGGTGATACTGGATATATTAGCCTCTCCTTAACAGGGACATGTTTCACCCATAGGCACTCTAACTAGCTCTTAACTCGCGTGGTCTCGTTCATGTGATCCTAAATAATGGGAAGGTCCTGTTATTCTTGTCGCGAATAATGGGGTAGTTCTCTTAATTCAGTCTTGGATAGTAGGGTTATCTCTTAATTTTTCTAGGATAATGGGGTTTTCCCCCCTTAACCTCGTCTGGGATAATGGGGTTTTTCCCCTTGACCTCGTCTGGGATAATGGGTTTGTCTCCCTTAACCTCGCCTGTGATATTGTTTCTGTTCCCCATAAACTCGTCTGGGAAAACTATGGTTGTCTCGCCTTAACCTCGACTGGGATAATGGAGTTTGTCCCTCATAACCTTGACTGCGATAATAGAGTTTGTCCCCTAACCTCGACTGGGACAATGGGGGTGTGTCCCCCTTAACCTTGTCTTGAATAATGTGGTTTATCCCCCTTAACCTCGTCTGAGATAATGGGTTTGTCCCCTGAACCTCGTCTTGGTTAATGGGTTTGTCTCCCTTAACCTCATCTTGAATAATGAGTTTGTCCCCCTTAACATCGTCATGAGTAATGAGTTTGTCCCCTTAACCTCATCTTGAATAATGAGTTTGTCCCCCTTAACCTCATCTTGAATAATGGGTTTGTCCCCCTTAACCTCATCGTCATGGGTAATAGGGTATTCCTCTTAGTCTCACATAATACAACGCTCCTCCCCAACACAGCCACAGGTAAACAGAGCCTCTTCGCCCAGTGTTGATAACGTGGCGTGGGTCCTCCTCGGCTGGTGCGGGATCCTGGCTGGGTATGGAGGAGGTGTAGTTTCATCTTAACCTTGGCGTCTTAGATATTGAGGTAACCCCTCTGAACCTTCTTGACCTTGGACAATAAAAGTCTTCCTCACTCGGTGCTCGATAAATCAAGGACCTCCTTGAGCTGGTGTTGGGTTACCAAGCCACTGGTCCAAGTGGAGCTTCCCCTTCGCTGGCTGGCTGGCTGGGTGTCTGTGTAGGTGCCCTTTGGTCGTGATCACCACAGGGAGGGAGTGAGAGCGGGAAGGGAAGGGAAGGGCACGAGGGAGATTAGGTACGACTGAGCATATGTTGATAAGGTTCCGATCTTGCACACAGGTGTGTGAAGGTAGATGGGCCGTGTGCATATAGATAGATAAATGTAGTTAATTCTGTAACCTCAGTATGCCCTATATGGGGTTAGCTGTTGCAGCTCCAACGCTTCGCTGTGACAAGTAAGTAGCAAGGAAATCCACTGACAACCTAGCCAAAGATGACTTCAGTCGCAGCGTAACCTTTTGCAGGCTAAGTCCGGTAGCACCTATATATATATATTTTTTTTTTTTTTTTTTTTTTTTTTTATACTTTGTCGCTGTCTCCCGCGTTTGCGAGGTAGCG
Source organism: Panulirus ornatus (assembly GCF_036320965.1). NCBI lineage: Eukaryota > Metazoa > Arthropoda > Malacostraca > Decapoda > Palinuridae > Panulirus > Panulirus ornatus. Next base: position 19,022,811 of record NC_092236.1, on the reverse strand, counting down.
CAAGGAAACAGACGAAATATATATATATATATATATATATATATATATATATATATATATATATATATATATATATAAAGTAAGTACTTGTGACATTCAAGACTGATATAGTGGCAGTGTTGGGTAAATATTTAAGCTTCACTCTCCATCCTGACGTCCTCAAGTGGAGGACGAGAATTCGACACTCACTCCGGCATTTGGCAACCGTGGCAACGTAATGACAAATTAAGCTGGCCTGGGGAATTAATTCTCAGTAATTAAAAGACAATTTGCCCCGAGTTCCCGTAACTACCCGTAGCAAACGATTCCAACCCCCCCCTCAACCACCCACCTACCCCCCTCTCTAATTACACCCCCCCCCCACCCCATCCGTCCATTCCAATGGCTGTCATCCGTCTTGACTAAATATATCTTTAAAGGTTTTCTGCATAAGACTTGCTGGTGTGGATGAGGTATACCTCTTCCTACTCCTTTTCGCCGTCAGCCTCGCCTGGGGGTACGAGCATTTGCATCCCTCGGGGCGCGGGGCGCGTGTCGGATTGATCGCTCGGCTGACATGTAGTGACCTCTGTGATCACATCAGGGGAGTCGAGCCTAGACGTACTGAAGGGATTACGGTCATCATACACGAGGGTTGTCATCATACACGAGGGTTGTCATCATACACAAAGGTTATCATCATACACGAGGGTTATCATCATACACGAGTGTTGTCATCATACACGAGGGTTGTCATCATACACGAGGGTTGTCATCATACACGAGTGTTGTCATCATACACGAGGGTTGTAATCATACACGAGTGTTGTCATCATACACGAGGGTTGTCATCATACACGAGGGTTGTCATCATACACGAGTGTTGTCATCATACACGAGGGTTGTCATCATACACGAGGGTTGTCATCATACACAAAGGTTATCATCATACACGAGGGTTGTCATCATACACGAGGGTTGTCATCATACACGAGGGTTGTCATCATACACAAGGGTTATCATCATACACAAAGGTTATCATCATACACGAGGGTTGTCATCATACACGAGGGTTGTCATCATACACAAGGGTTATCATCATACACAAAGGTTATCATCATACACGAGGGTTGTCATCATACACAAGGGTTGTCATCATACACAAAGGTTATCATCGTACGCGAGTGTTGTCATCATACACGAGGGTTGTCATCATACACGAGGGTTGTCATCATACACGAGGGTTGTCATCATACACGAGGGTTGTCATCATACACAAGGGTTATCATCATACACAAAGGTTATCATCATACACGAGGGTTGTCATCATACACAAAGGTTATCATCATCCACGAGGGTTATCATCATACACGAGGGTTATCATCATACACGAGGGTTATCATCATACACAAAGGTTATCATCATACACGAGGGTTATCATCATACACGAGGGTTGTCATCATACACAAAGGTTATCATCATACACGAGGGTTATCATCATACACAAAGGTTATCATCATCCACGAGGGTTATCATCATACACAAAGGTTATCATCATACACGAGGGTTATCATCATACACGAGGGTTATCATCATCCACGAGGGTTATCATCATACACGAGGGTTATCATCATACACAAAGGTTATCATCATACACGAGGGTTATCATCATACACAAAGGTTATCATCATCCACGAGGGTTATCATCATACACGAGGGTTATCATCATACACAAAGGTTATCATCATACACGAGGGTTATCATCATACACAAAGGTTATCATCATACACAAAGGTTATCATCATACACGAGGGTTATCATCATACACGAGGGTTATCATCATACACGAGGGTTATCATCATACACGAGGGTTATCATCATACACAAAGGTTATCATCATCCACGAGGGTTATCATCATACACGAGGGTTATCATCATACACAAAGGTTATCATCATACACGAGGGTTATCATCATACACAAAGGTTATCATCATCCACGAGGGTTATCATCATACACGAGGGTTATCATCATACACAAAGGTTATCATCATACACGAGGGTTATCATCATACACGAGGGTTATCATCATACACGAGGGTTATCATCATACACAAAGGTTATCATCATCCACGAGGGTTATCATCATACACAAAGGTTATCATCATACACAAAGGTTATCATCGTACGCGAGGGTTGTCATCATACACGAGGGTTGTCATCATACACGAGGGTTGTCATCATACACGAGTGTTGTCATCATACACGAGTGTTGTCATCATACACGAGGGTTGTCATCATACACGAGGGTTGTCATCATACACGAGGGTTGTCATCATACACGAGGGTTGTCATCATACACGAGGGTTGTCATCATACACGAGTGTTGTCATCATACACGAGTGTTGTCATCATACACGAGGGTTGTCATCATACACGAGTGTTGTCATCATACACGAGGGTTGTCATCATACACGAGGGTTGTCATCATACACGAGGGTTGTCATCATACACGAGTGTTGTCATCATACACGAGTGTTGTCATCATACACGAGGGTTGTCATCATACACGAGTGTTGTCATCATACACGAGTGTTGTCATCATACACGAGTGTTGTCATCATACACGAGGGTTGTCATCATACACGAGGGTTGTCATCATACACGAGGGTTGTCATCATACACGAGGGTTGTCATCATACAACATGGTCGTCATCCGGGTGAAATTAATGACCTGAAAGTCTTGTACTTGAAGCGTTTTCTTGATAACTGTGAACTCAAGGGAGTCAAAGGGATCAGATAATTGTATTCTAACAGTACAATCCATCCCTCATTGGGATAAGGATCATCAGGTCATTAAATATAAAGGGTCAATAACCACTACGGGTTTCTAGTCCACCAGATGGAGCCATTCTGTATCAAATCTCTGGCATATTCCTCATTTGTCGCCCTAAGGATGAATATCAATCGTCATATTTTTCCCCACCTTCTCTCACCTCGACTTGCCAGTCATATAACCTGTAGGTCACATCTCCATGTCTGGCTAGCCGATGATTGCTCACGTTTTCTCGTGATTGAGTCGCGAGAGCCGCCGAAAGAAAACGGGTAACCCCTTCAGAAAATAGGGGAGAGTTCGGACATTCACCGACCACAAACTTGAGGACTGTGTGGTATAGGAGATCTCCTAGTTAACGTATTCACAGATATATTAACTGCGTTCATGAAATATCATTTCCCATTTGTAAATCAAGTTCTATTGCATTTACTATCGATCACTCTTTAATTGGACTGCATTTATTTTTAAGTAGCGTTAAGGCCAGACCATCCCGCTTGGACCTTGGGTCTGTGTGGTTTGTGTGTCTGTGTTACACCGTTTACGATCCTTTAGTCTGCTGAGCACTAATTACTGAACAGTAACGTATGGCCTCATGCTCCAATGTTCTATTGAGCGATGAATTGCATAGACTCGTAAGCGATTAGTCTATGAATTGCATAGACTGGTAAGCGATAGTCTTATTCTTAAGTCACTTTCTTAATCAAGACATGGTCGATAAAGATAATGGAATGCAGATATTGTGGGAGTGAGGCATCAGAATATGTGAATTTCTCAAGACCTTTTTCGTGCGGGTACTTCGTGAATGAGCACCTCTCGCGGATGTGCGCCCCTCAGAATGTGTCGGCCGGGTAACCTCGGGGCAAAAATCCCGCACGGCGTGATGTCAGGAAGTTGGTCTTGCGCCGAGACACGCGTCCAATTAACGAGAAGTCCCCTGCGACCCCTGGTGGAGGCTGGTGGCGGGTGGCGTACGATGGTCGATCGTTTGAGACGCGGCGTGAGGAGCGTTGTGCCTCATATCTCATTGTCTCACTCTCAGCCCGTCATATCTCATACTGCAATCTAAGTCATGCACTCTTCACTTTAAGTAACTCATGCTTTACGCTTCGATCTGAGTCACTCACACATCCTGCTTCTCCCGGAGTCACTCATCCCTCACACCACCTCATATACTCATAATCCATACCTCACTCAGAGGCATCACTTTATGCGTTGTAAAGAGCGAAGTAGAAAATACTTTGCTCTTTATAACGTATTCTGTGATGGATATGAAGCGGGCTCAGTAGCATTTCACGTCCGTTACAGTGACATTTTTTTTAATGTTAAGTCTTTGATATCATTTTGTACATAAAAGTACATTTCTAAAACTTCTAACACTGAAGTGTTTTATCTTGCTCTGCTTTGACGTAATTGTTTAGCCACTTATTTACTTTGTTTTGGTTTCCCTATTTGTCGCGGTAATATGGTGCCTTATGAAGTATCCAGTTGGCGAAGAGCATAATTGTGAATCCATGTAGGGAAACCATAGGTACAAGGCTTACTGGATTATGTACTAAACAGAGAAGATGAAAGGAAATGTAAGTTTTGGTATGTCACGAAAATCCCCTAAGTATCGAACTGTTCAACCTTGTTCAGGTGGACGGTTTCCACTTGTCTAGAAGTGGTTGTTTCATAGTTGAACTTTAGGTAGGAAAACGGACTTCCCATACTGCAGAGATCATGTACCGTTGTTGATGTGTAGTTTTTTTTGTATAATTTGCATTGATGTCAGAGCTGGGAGGAAATGCGCACAGAGAGGCAGCGCCACCTAGAGACACCACCAACGCCAGCTGTATCCTCTCCTGCTGTGTTGCCACTCTGTCCTGAGGTACATATCTGATTGAAGTGGGGAAGGTGTTATCCTGGAGTTGGATTATGATCCTGTATTGGAGCAGCTTGGGGGGCCCGTCACTTGCCGTCAGTTTCTCCGGGGTGTTCGGCTGCAAGATGAAGTACTTGGGAAGGCCGCTCTGAGGGGGCTTACCACAGGCGATCGTGTAGATCAAGAGAGCTCTGGTACGGAGGCCAACTGGCTGTAGTTTCTGGTGTCGGGGAGACTAAGAGGGGGCGGTCGAGGAAGCACTGGTGTCTCCGGTACCCGTATGGACTGCCTCGTTTTAGACTAGTGACCTTTAAGCCGTCAGTGTAGATTTTTTCGTATGGTCCCTGATGGTTGCAATGTTTTTTTTTTTCTTTTTTCACTGGGACGTTTGTAACAGTTGGCGTACTGTTGCTGGTCATTTCATTTTGTGTAAATATTTTGAATGTAGTTTTCCTGGGATTTTTCGATACTCTCTGAGGGATTGTTTACCAGGTAGGGTGTATACACCACGGTATTTTGTGACACGTTAAAAGTATACGAGAATATATTCTCTCTCTCTCTCTCTCTCTCTCTCTCTCTCTCTCTCTCTCTATCTATCTATCTATCTATCTATCTATCTATCTCCAGCATTCTAAAGCCTGGCATCTCTCTACTTCTTTGGCAGACTGAAAGGGGAAGAAGACAACACCCGCTCGTCACTGGTCCGTAAGTACCTGTCGACTGGAACCCTGGTCACTGACCTATCACAGAACGAGCCATAAAACGACCCCGCTGACATGAACCCGATACCTTGACTCACTGAAAACGACGGTGAGGACCTTTTAGCACGACGGTAGGGCCCCTGATGAGCACGAGGGTTCGACTCCTCAGGTATGATGGCTTGGCCTTCGGCCTGACCCTGATGGGCTAGGTCAAAGGTTACGCCATCATACCCAGAGAGAATAGGCATACCGCCGACGATCTCGATCAAGACTCGTGTCGTCATTGCTCAACGTGAAATACCAGGACCAATCTGTTGATAAAAGAATGCCAGTTAAATATCGCAGTGTCACCATACACCACGGAGCAGCCAAGACGAACTTACAAAGGTTTTCTCTCCACCTCATCTCACCCCAAGCTATCCCAACCTCATCTAACCCCAAGCTACCTCCAACCTCATCTAACCCCAGTCTACCCCAACCTCATCTAACCCCAGTCTACCCCAACCTCATCTAACCCCAGTCTACCCCAACCTCATCTAACCCCAATCTGCCCTCAACCTCATCTAACCCCAAGCTACCCCAACCTCATCTAACCCCAATCTGCCCTCAACCTCATCTAACCCCAAGCTACCCCAACCTCATCTAACCCCAATCTACCCTCATCCTCATCTAACCCCAACCTCATCTAACTCCATGCTATCGTCGCTATCTTGATCCTACCAGAGAATAGGCCTACGAGTAAGCCTACTGCCTCATGAGGTAGAGAAGGCAAGTGAGCTTCGTGGAACTTTGGGTATGACGAGAGAAACTGTAGGGGGGAAAGAAGGGCGGCTTACTGGCTGGCTGATATTACCTTATCAGATCAGGCAAGAGTTGCTGCACCGGAGAGAGGGACACCCAAGCCAGTATTACTTATTGCAACTGTAGCCAAGCTAGAGCGTCCTGCTAGGACCTCTGGAGCTATGATTATGCTAAAGTTGCCTCCAAGAACCAAAGACATGTTGGAGTTAGCTATAAGAACTACAGTGAAGCCAGAACTACCTGCTCGTGCCACAGCAAAGCCAGGTACAAGTGCGAGGATCACAGCTAATTCAAAGCTACTAGCTGTAATCACTGCTAAATGGGAGTTCCCTACTAGAAACACGGTTAAGCCAGAGTTAGATACTGAGATTACACACGAACAAAGCCAGAGTTACATGCTAGGATCACAGTTAAGCTAAAGTCACGTGCTAGGAACCACAGCTAAGCCAGAGTTTTATGTGTTAAGATCAAAGCAAAGCTAAAGTTTCCTGCTACCACCAAATCTGAGCCGGAGTTATCTGCTTGGATCACAGCTAATCCAGAGTTAAATGCTGGGATCACAGCCAAGCCAGACCAAGCTAGAGTTACCTGTTAGGATCACGGCCAAGTCAGAGTTACCTGTTAAGATTGTGACCAGGATGGAGTCACCTGCAAGTAGCATAGCCAGGTTAGACCAACTAATGCCCATTACAAGGACAGAGTCACCAACTATGACCATGGATAGGTTCAAGGTCCTGGTAAGGGCAATTGTTGGGCAAGAATTCCCTGCTCCATATATGGATGTGCTCGAATTACCAGCTGGGAAAATTGAGGGACTAAGATTATCCAATAAGAACCAAGGTAAAGTTAGAGTTACCAACTGAACCTAGCCATATTGCCGTCTAGGATCATAGATAGGCCAGAGCTAGAGGCTAGCATCACAGCTAGGCTACACTTACTTACAAGAACATAGATAGGATAGAATTCCCGTCTCTGCCTGGGCATAACAATGGCTAGGTTAAACAGCTGACGACTAAGACTACAGCTAAGCTTAATTTACCGACTAAGATCATTACTAGGCCAGAAAGCCGAGGGCGAATTCTCATCTCTGTTTTACTGTCGGCTGTTGAGCCGGAGGGAGAGGTGGACGGGGTGATGCCTTCAGCCGTTTTCTTCTTTTTTTCACGATCAAGATTGTGGCAGCAGATAAACTCGTCACGGATCATCAGGTCTCCTTTTATCTGTCCTTCCCGTTTACTCTAATATACTAAAGTAATCGATCACGACCAAGGCTGGACAAGCTAAAGGGACTAGCGACCTTGGTCAGACAAGAAATAAAAGAGTTATCCATTTGAGACAATGACTTGGGCTAAAGTTACCAGCTGGGGATAGAATAGGCTGGAGGGTTACTGATTAGAGTTGCTTTGTTACTGTATTACGACAGTCTCCTCGCTCTGGGCGGCTGCCAGCTAGCCATAACAGCCTCGGGATTATGGGCATTTTTCTTATTTTTTTCTCTCTCTCGTTTTTGACGGGAGAGACTCGGAGCAAAAACTGATAATAAAAGGGGTGTCGTTTCCCTCCTCGGCCCCCTTTTAATTTTCTCCCTTTCGTCTGTTTCTCTGGCGTTTTCATATTGCCGTTTTCTCGCTTGATGTATCCAGCTCCTTTTATTCCCTATTCCCTTACTAGGTAGAATTTTGGGTTGATACCAAACTCCTTCTTAACTGATTTACTTCACCTTCGATTTTTCATTAACTCTCGTGTCGCAATTTTCATACCTTCCTGTGCTTAAATTTTCGCGTATTTCAAGGCTCTCTCTCTCTCTCTCTCTCTCTCTCTCTCTCTCTCTCTCTCTCTCTCTCTCTCTCTCTCTCTCTCTCTCTCTCTCTCGTCCTACTATCCCTTTTTCTTTTTCTTCTTCCCTTCCAGTTTCTTTCCCAAGCTGTTTTTCCTCTCTCACGACTCCTCTTCATTCCCCCATTCCTTTTCTTCATTTTCTATATCCTCCTTCTCCTCCTCCTTCCTTCTCTTCCCCAGTCCTCGCCTCCCCTCCGCCGCCTCCCCTGGTTGCAAGGTGTTCGCCTGCGCCCATAACTCAGGTTGGCCACAATTAAGATGTTATCAGGTGTCGAGGCG
>NC_092236.1:18977017-19009517 GCF_036320965.1 Panulirus ornatus | reverse complement strand
GCCATTAGGTAGTGGTAATGCCTAAGAATATATGGTGTGGGAGGAAAGTTGTTAGAAGCAGTGAAAAGTTTTTATCGAGGATGTAAGGCATGTGTACGTGTAGGAAGAGAGGAAAGTGATTGGTTCTCAGTGAATGTAGGTTTGCGGCAGGGGTGTGTGATGTCTCCATGGTTGTTTAATTTGTTTATGGATGGGGTTGTTAGGGAGGTAAATGCAAGAGTTTTGGAAAGAGGGGCAAGTATGAAGTCTGTTGGGGATGAGAGAGCTTGGGAAGTGAGTCAGTTGTTGTTCGCTGATGATACAGCGCTGGTGGCGGATTCATGTGAGAAACTGCAGAAGCTGGTGACGGAGTTTGGTAAAGTGTGTGGAAGAAGAAAGTTAAGAGTAAATGTCAATAAGAGCAAGGTTATTAGGTACAGTAGGGTTGAGGGTCAAGTCAATTGGGAGGTGAGTTTGAATGGTGAGAGGCTGGAGGAAGTGAAGTGTTTTAGATATCTGGGAGTGGATCTGTCAGCGGATGGAACCATGGAAGCGGAAGTGGATCATAGGGTGGGGGAGGGGGCGAAAATTTTGGGAGCCTTGAAAAATGTGTGGAAGTCGAGAACATTATCCCGGAAAGCAAAAATGGGTATGTTTGAAGGAATAGTAGTTCCAACAATGTTGTATGGTTGCGAGGCGTGGGCTATGGATAGAGTTGTGCGTAGGAGGATGGATGTGCTGGAAATGAGATGTTTAAGGACAATGTGTGGTGTGAGGTGGTTTGATCGAGTAAGTAACGTAAGGGTAAGAGAGATGTGTGGAAATAAAAAGAGCGTGGTTGAGAGAGCAGAAGAGGGTGTTTTGAAGTGGTTTGGGCACATGGAGAGAATGAGTGAGGAAAGATTGACCAAGAGGATATATGTGTCGGAGGTGGAGGGAACGAGGAGAAGAGGGAGACCAAATTGGAGGTGGAAAGATGGAGTGAAAAGGATTTTGTGTGATCGGGGCCTGAACATGCAGGAGGGTGAAAGGAGGGCAAGGAATAGAGTGAATTGGAGCGATGTGGTATACAGGGGTTGACGTGCTGTCAGTGGATTGAATCAAGGCATGTGAAGCGTCTGGGGTAAACCATGGAAAGCTGTGTAGGTATGTATATTTGCGTGTGTGGACGTGTGTATGTACATGTGTATGGGGGGGGTTGGGCCATTTTTTTCGTCTGTTTCCTTGCGCTACCTCGCAAACGCGGGAGACAGCGACAAAGTATAAAAAAAAAAAAAAAAAAAAAAAAAAAAAATATATATATATATATATATATATATATATATATATATATATATATATATATATATATATATATGTATACATATAAATACATATAGTTTGATCAATGCTGCTGTTTTTCTCCGCCTCCAAGCATATTGTACAATCATCTGTCCTGGATTAATTTCGAATTGTTTTTAATCATCAATCGAGGCTTCTTTTTCATGTTTCTGTGTGTATTCCACTCAGTTCATTTTTTCTTCTTTTTTTGTGTCAATGGCAGCACATTAAACAGTCCTTCCATCTTTCTCAGAGGGATTTCAGGGATTTTTATTTGCACTCTTGATTATTCTGTTCCTGAGGCAATATAGTCCATGTGTCCCTCAGTTTGTTGCGTATATTATTATTTATTTTGTATTATTTTTGTCTTTCTAGGCTGTAAAGTTCGACTTCTTTTAACCATTGATGATTAATCAGGTGCTCCGTCCTCATGATATTGTTGGTGAAGCGTGTCTGGTTTATCTCACATGTTCAGTTCAGCTCTCTAATACAGTGACTACAGAACACGGCAGGGAGGAGAGAGGAAAATGAACACACACACACACACACACACACACACACACACACACACATACACACACACACACACACACACACACACACACACACATTCGCTGTATGTATATATATATATATATATATATATATATATATATATATATATATATATATATATATATATATATTTATTTATTTACATATATATATATATATATATATATATATATATATATATATATATATATATATATATATATATATAGCATTATATATATATATATATATTTTTTTTTTTTTTTTTTTTTTTAAACTATTCGCCATTTCCCGCGTTAACGAGGTAGCGTTAAGAACAGAGGACTGGGCCTTTTTTGGAATATCCTCACCTGGCCCCCTCTGTTCCTTCTTTTGGAAAATTAAAAAAAAAAACGAGAGGGGAGGATTTCCAGCCCCCCGCTCCCTCCCCTTTTAGTCGCCTTCTACGACACGCAGGGAATACGTGGGAAGTATTCTTAATCCCCTATCCCCAGGGATATATATATATATATATATATATATATATATATATATATATATATATATATATATATATATATATATATATATATATGAAGGCTCCATTTGCGAACTAGAATGCACTTTAAGACCTGGCCCTCAATTGGAAGGTTAATACGAGGAAGAAAGGCGGCTAAAAATTTAATCTGAAGAATTTTGAAAGAAGTCTCGAAAGTGTATTAAAGAGGCCAGGTCCTGAGTTGTGAAGGAAAAAAAACATGAGGGGTTAGAGAATTCCAAAGCCTATAGGGGTAGGGAAAGAAACAGTTATCAAAACGGCCCACCCATACGTTGCCAACAGCAGCACAGTAAATGTACGACGCAGTAGCTTGTCGAGTATTACGTGGTCTAGATATTGGCAAAGGCACACTAGCAGCCTGCCCCTTGGAGCATAAACCAAAGTCATACATGTAGAAAAGAGAGAACCAATATTGTGGCACAGTGCAAGCTGGTTAAATTGTGACATTAGCCTAGGAGAGTAGAAGAGTCGGACTGCTTCAGACTTAACACTGTCTGATGTAGAACGAGAACCACCTTAGATATAAGAGCAGTATTCTATACCAGAACGGATCAGTCCTATGTATAAACGGAGTAACTGGTCAGAAGGAAATCAATATCAACGTTTAAAGACGTCTTCCTGTTTCATAGTTATTTTCATAATGTAAGGTTTCCAAGATAGGTTGTATGTTATACCGAGTATGATTATTCTTTTAAGTGGTGGAATTACAAATCCTTCCAAAGAGATAGGAAAACTATGAGGGAATTTCGAGTAAGAGAGGAAGGAGCAGATTTGAAAGAAGTAGAGGAATGCAGTGTTCAGTCATCAACATATAAGTTACATAGATACACAGACCGAAGGTCCAAGCGAGGTGGTCTGGCCTTAAGACTACTAAGAAGAAAAATATGCAGTGGCCTTAAAAGCAGTGGACGAAAAGGATAGTAAAACAACTGAAGATAATACAGACTCGCCATAGGTGAATCTAAATCGCGGTGTAACCTGAAGCAGGCGGAGTCCGGTAACACACACACACACACACCCACACACACACACACACACTCAATTAGATGCATAAAGTATACAAGTAGCGAGTGTACATAGGGTGCAGAAGGACTGGATCTGTAGTACATTAGAGGAGAAATTCTTATATAACTTTAGCCTCATTCTGGACGTTTAGTATGTGCGTGTGGAGGAGGGATTATGTGCTCACAAGTCAGTAGGATTTAGTCCATATATAAGCGTACGTAAATCCCTCTCGCTACCTCCTAGAGCAGTGGTTCGCTTGCCGTACGAAGTTGTGGACCTCAGTAATCCCCCTTTAAGGTGTGTCAGGCAAGAAAGACACAACACTAATAGAGAAAATTACTACAAGGTCGTAACCCCTTAGGTAATGAACGTAACTCATCGCCTAATGAGCTAGTGAATGAAGCCATCACATTTTCTTTCTTTACCTGTATGTGTACAATGTATAGACACGGAACTTAGTGCAGTTTCTTCTTTTCATTGACGTGGATAAATTGTAAATGTGGAACTTATTATTGTGCAGACTTCCCCATTTTACACCGTTGTATACAAACTTAAGACACCAGGTTTGCTGTAAACATCCTCTTTATTATCAGATTAAGCGACGTAAACAAAAGGGACTTAACGTAAACAAATTCATCATCGTCGTAATGCAAGATTGACGGGGGACACTGACTTAGGTCATGGTTGATCATTGATGATTAAGATCATTTGATTATTATGATCAGAGAGACTTCAGTCCTTATAAAGACCAGAATAGCGTTCATATAGCATATGTTTATGACCCTCATTGTTCAAACTCACGTGGTTCATATCTACGTGGTTCGTGGCCTCGTGGGTCAAATCCAAGAGGTTCGTATGTACGTGGTTCATGGTCGCGTGATTCATCCCCTCGTGTTTCATACCCACGTTGTTCACAGGCACGTGGTTCATACCCACGTTGTTCACAGGCACGTGGTTCATACCCACGTTGTTCACAGGCACGTGGTTCATACCCACGTTGTTCACAGGTTTCGTGGTTCATACCCACGTTGTTCACAGGGACGTGGTTCATACCCACGTTGTTCACAGGGACGTGGTTCATACCCACGTTGTTCACAGGCACGTGGTTCATACCCACGTTGTTCACAGGCACGTGGTTCATACCCACGTTGTTCACAGGGACGTGGTTCATACCCACGTTGTTCACAGGCACGTGTTTCATACCCACGTTGTTCACAGGGACGTGGTTCATACCCACGTTGTTCACAGGCACGTGGTTCATACCCACGTTGTTCACAGGCACGTGGTTCATACCCACGTTGTTCACAGGCACGTGTTTCATACCCACGTTGTTCACAGGGACGTGGTTCATACCCACGTTGTTCACAGGCACGTGGTTCATACCCACGTTGTTCACAGGGACGTGGTTCATACCCACGTTGTTCACAGGCACGTGTTTCATACCCACGTTGTTCACAGGGACGTGGTTCATACCCACGTTGTTCACAGGCACGTGGTTCATACCCACGTTGTTCACAGGCACGTGGTTCATACCCACGTTATTCACAGGCACGTGGTTCATACCCACATTGTTCATAGGCACGTGGTTCATGCCTTCGTTGATCTTTCGCACATGGTTCATTCCCACGTGGTTCATTCTCACGTGGTTCATTTTGTATTCTACTTCATGTAATGAACTCCTGTAATACACACGCTGCCAGGACGTATCAGCAAGTAAACTTAGTCTGTATACATGGTTTCCACGTCCATGTCCCTCATCTTCATATGAACTCATTTTCCTTACCAGGAGCTACCAACCCTTGTCTTTATCTATGTATTGTTTGCGAAACGAATGAATCCACAGCGGTATCTGGATTGCAACGCCTGGAAAAAGGAAACGCTGTGTTCGCTGCCAGACATTGTTCCTGAAGAGCTGAATGTACGACCATGAATAATAATGATTTATAGTTTCAAGTGAGGGTAAGAGCCGAGGAATTCCATTGTCCTGAATACGAACTGTAGACGGAACGAGGCTGGCACCAGCAGGTGATCAGACCAACCTCTGAGTGTGAGGGAAGCAGTATAAAGGAACAATCTAAAATCAAGATGGTAAAAGATGGGTAGAGATATGAGGATGGAGGGGAGGAAATACCAGGAAATACTATAAGTTATACCTTGATGTCGGAGCTCAGGGGCTCAGTATCAATGAGCTCAAACCTGAAATAAAGATTAGTCCCCAAACTCGCAGTCAACTCTGCATCTTTAATTGCCTGGACGTATGACTTCTTAATCCGGTTTTCTATTTTCAATTAGACCTAATGCATCTCCAGTGTCACCCTTCTATATAAAGAATAGAAACTATATGAAGTCATGAAAGAAATGGCCAGGGATTTGTGAGGGCTTTAGTCAGGTGGTACACACACACACTCACACTCACTCACACACACACACACACACACACACACACACACACACACACACACATATATATATATATATATATATATATATATATATATATATATATATATATATATATATATATTATATAAACACAGGAGGATAAGCGACTGAATGAAAGAGAGTAACAATGCGGAAATCATTGTAAAGAACAGCATTCAGAGTGAAGAGTGGAGATCATAGTGAAGACAGCGATCGGGTGAACAATGGAGATCAGAGTGAATGATGAATAATGGAATGCACCGTGCGCTATTCTGCGTACGACAGGCGGAGCGAGGAATTTTCAGGGGATCAGCGGGTTCCATGATGGTGAGAGGAAGGACAATGGTGACGACGGAAGGCAAGGAATGAAGGAGATGTAGAGGAAGTCCAGGATCTCCAGCAGGTGGGGGGTTACAGGTGTAGGAAGCTGGGAGGAAAGTGTCGATGTGGGAGAGAGGGAGAGGGAGACATTCTTCGTAGGTGAGGGAGGATCTGTGTAGGACGGGGGAGGGGGACATCTGTATTGACTGGGGAGAGATGGGGTGGAGGAGAGGTATGTGGAGGGAGAGATAGATATGGAGGCGAGGAGGATGGTTGAATAGGAGGAGGAGGGTCAGGGGTAGGGAGTGAGCATAGGGTAATGGGAAGGGAAGGGGAGGAGGTGGTTGAGGGGAAGGGTGAGGTTCAGGAGGAGGGAAAAGGGGAAAACGGATACGGGAGGAGGGAAAGAGGCGGTAAAAAGAAAGGTGGAGGGTGTGGGGAGGGGAAGAGAAGGGAGGAGGGGGCAGCTTTCTCCTCATGACAGCTGTTAGTCGCCCAGGACCCCCAGATGCGTGATAATCTCCCCCTAGGATGAACAACGGCAAGTCGATATAGGCTGAACGAACTGGGACTAGAAATGAGTTACATTCTCCACGGACCACTGATTGTTAAGCGGGCGGTGGATAGATACACACACACACACACACACACACACACACACACACACACACGTACGTACATACATTTTCTCTCTAGTGGAAGGTAACAACCGACTTTGGAGGTCTATATTACCCTTACTTCCCGCCCAGGTCTCGGGAGGGATAGTGGCGGCCACACAGTGAGCCAGAACTTAGACGCCCTTGTGTTATTCCTTAGGTGTTGGTAGGTCTCTTTTCTCTCTGCCTCTCCCTCATGTAGGCTGGTGGCTTTCACCCCACGTATATACAGTCTTTATCACACGTAATGCCTGACAACACGTAACTCACACATTTGCACTGTGGCCCTACCCTTTAGCAAAATCTCGTCATAACTAAGTACTTTGCGGTTAGCGCTACGCGCTAGCCATGTCTTTTGGCATACGTCATAAGTACTCGTAAGAGCTCTCTCTCTCTCTCTCTCTCTCTCTCTCTCTCTCTCTCTCTCTCTCTCTCTCTCTCTCTCTCTCTCTCTCGTAGGTGGTAGGCAGCCACCGACCAGGGAGGTATATTACTGGTACTACCCGCCTGGTTACATAGAGGGCTAGGGACGGCTGGTAGAGTGAATCAGCACTTCATTGGCTGTCAAGTTGCACTCCTATGTCCTAGATAGCTCACTTTTGTTTCTGCCTCAACCACACGGTGAGGTGCTGGCTGTCAGTCCACATACATGCAATTTCTCCAGCTCACACATAGCACTGTACAACACATAACTAACAAGACGCATTCTTCGTTGACTCCAGATTTTCCTCTGGTGAGAATTACGCGCTAGCCCTGCCGCTCGGCAATATCTCGGGGTAAGTACTCGTACGTAAATAAGTAAGTAATTAAGTAAGTAAGTAAGTCCTCCTTCTGTCTCTCAGACATAACAGAAATACATGAAATGAAATTCATAGCTTTATTAACAAAGGAGGAACCAAAATGCCAGGGAAATGGTCGCCCCCTAAACATGTCACATAATCAGTGAATTTGAGAGAGTGATTAAGAAAATAGAGATAATAGCTCACCTGAAATACACTTCCACTTGAGATAACGGATCACCTGAAATACACTTCCACTTGAGATAATGGATCACCTGAAATACACTTCCACTTGAGATAATGGATCAACTGAAATACACTTCCACTTGAAGACTGCTCAGGTACTCATGAAATCCCGAGGAACGCCACCTAAACGCAGCTTAAGTACTCCTGAAATCCCCAGGAACACCATCTGAACGAAGCTCAGGTACTCCTGAAAATAGTAGAAATAGAAAATAGAGATAATGGATCACCTGAAATACACTTCCACTCGAAGACTGCTTAAGCACTCCTGAAATTCCCGAGAACACCACCTGAACACCGCACGTGACTCCACCATGTGAGCTCACTCCCACAGATATCATCAACTCAGACCCACCTGAATACCATGTTCACCCACCGCTAAGTCTACATCGCGTGCTGCGTCCTCTGGACGTGACTTCCCCTCGATCATAGACGAGTGTGTGATGGCTGGGTGGAAGAGAGGGAGGGTGGCTGTGGCAAGGAGAGGGAGAATGGGCAGGAGATTGGGTGAGTGGGAGAAGGAAGGAGGGGAGGGGAATTGGCAGGTGGGTGGAGGTGTGTCCTCCTCGGCCTCTGACTCTGCCAGAGTCGTGAGTTAACACCACGTCAACATATCCCTGATACCTGGAATCAGCGATCATGCGTTATTTCAGCGGAGGGGGTTTAAACACCCGCAGATTACCGGGCGTGCAGAAACTGGAAATAGCTTTTATCGTTTTATATTTCCGTTTCTTTTTTTGATTTGATCGTATGTAGATGAATACGTATGC
This sequence comes from Panulirus ornatus, assembly GCF_036320965.1. Taxonomy (NCBI): domain Eukaryota; kingdom Metazoa; phylum Arthropoda; class Malacostraca; order Decapoda; family Palinuridae; genus Panulirus; species Panulirus ornatus. Next base: position 19,000,951 of record NC_092236.1, on the reverse strand, counting down.
GTATACAAATGCATACATAGCCATAAGCATGTCTCTGTGGTGAAGTGCTTAGGTGTTGTGATCCATGAAATCTGACGGGATCGTGTTCCAGTCCCGGACAGGCCTACCGGCTCACAGCCATCCCAGCTGATTGTCTTCTGTTTTAGGGTTGGTCGGTAAACGGGTTACCTGACGTAAGCAGATCTATTTGTCTAGCTATATATATATATATATATATATATATATATATATATATATATATATATACGAACCTCCAACAGCCAGGGTCGAATCCGGGACCTCTATGCAACAGGCGGGAGCGCTACCGCTAGGCTATGATCGCCCATAATATGGAAATGACTATTCGAATACTATGTACTCGAATACCCTTTTATGAAGATGCACGTTCATATGCACTTTGTTCGTGTTCATGTACCTCCGCGTTGTACAGTTAGATTCGATAAAATGCTATCTGCTGGCTGTGTGAGCCTGATGGGAAATGACCGGTGTAGACCCCGTTGCACACCAACGTGAGACGAAGGTATTCGAGTACATAGTATTCGAATAGTCATTTCCCTATTAGGGGCGATCATAGCCTAGCGGTAGCGCTCCCGCCTGTTGCACAGGGGTCCTGGGTTCGATCCTGGCTGTTGGAGGTATATATGTTCTATGAAGGTGCACGTTCATATGCACTTTGTTCGTATGCATATGTATATATATATATATATATATATATATATATATATATATATATGGGAGCGGGGGGCTGGAAATCCTCCCCTCTCGGGTTTTTTTAATTTTCCAAAAGAAGGAGCAGAGAGTGGGGCCGGGTGAGGATGTTCCCTCAAAGGCCCAGTCCTCTGTTCTTGGAGCTACCTCGCTAGCGCGGGAAATGGCGAATAGTATGAGAGAAGAAAGAAAATATATGCATATATATAAGAGTTAGGAAAGGGAGGAGACAGGATGTCGTTGACTCTGAGCCCGAAATGGGAAAACCTTGAGAAAGTGGAATGCTCTAGGTACCTGGGAGTGAGCATGGAAGCGGATAGAATCATGGGAGCTACAGTGAATCGTAAGATATATTGCGTTAAGGATTGTGTGGAAGGGATGGTCACACACACACACACACACACACACACACACACACACACACACACACACACACACTATTCCACCTCAGTCTGTTTTCTTCTGAAATGCATAATTTCACTGATAACATCTTGGTTTCTCTGGCTCCCTTTAAGCTCAACCAAACCACCTCGGGCCTCGAGGGAGCCTCTTATCTTATCGCCCTCCTTATCCTCAGATTTTAACAAAGGAAACATAATTGAAGGTACGCGATACATCAGCTCCGAGGTCCCTTACTGTCCCCTCAGCGAGGAGGAATGATTGATGAGGAATTAACAATAGGCTACCGGGAGTATGTAATCTTCCTCGACCCTCTGTACGTGTTTACCCGGACTCCCTTCTTCCTACAACCTCCTCCCCACCACCCTATACCTCCTACAATCCAGGCTCCCTTGCTCCTCACAACCCTCACCCCTGCATCTCACAACGCACAGTCTCCTGCCTTCCACAACCCGCAGACTGATTCCCATAACCCAGGCTCCCTGGTTCCCACAACCCATATCACGCTTCTCACAACCTTAGCCCCCCTACCTCCCACGACCCATACTCTGCTTCTTACAACCCAAGGCCCACTGCCTCTCACAACCCTTGCCCTCTACCTCCCACAACGAAGGCCCCTTATCTCCCAAAACCTGCGCTCCCCTGCCTCCCAAAATCTTAATTCCCCGCCTCTCATAACTCATGCCACATGTCTCCAGAGCACGCTCCCTTGCCTCCTGTAACCCCATCCTTCCATAACCTAAGCCCCCCACTTACTACAACCCACGCTCCTCTGCCTTCACACCCCAGTCTTACTCCCACAACCAACGCCTCTGCCTCCTACAACCCACTCCTCTGCCTCCCGCAACCCTGACTCCATACCTCCTACAATCCAGGCCCCCCTTCCTCCCACAACCGAAGCCCTCTCCCTTTACAACCCACGTTTCCCTACCCCACACAACCCAAGTTCCTGTCTCCTACACTTAGGTTCATACCTCCCACAATCTAAGCTCCCTGCCTCCCACAATCCGCACCTCCTGCCTACTACAACCTGGGTCTCTGTCTCCCCACAGCCTAGGAACCCTGAATCCCACAACCATGGCTCCTTTGCTTTCCATAACCCAGATTCCCTGCCTCCCCAAATCTGCACCCTCTGACTCCCACAACTCATGCTTCCCTGCCACCCACAACTCGTGGCCCCTCCACCTGCCAGACTCCACATCTTCCTGTTTTCATCATCCCACTCCTACATGCCTCCTGCAACCCACAACCCCCTACATCCCACAACCTACATTGCCTGCCTTCCTCATCCTACGCTCCCCCTACCTCAAACAACTTCCTCGCACACCCCACTGTCCCCACAGACCGTATCGTCCCCTCCCAAAGCCCACACCCTGCCTCCTACAACTCACACCACTGCCTCCAACAACCCTTCTCCTCCTTCCTTCCATGTTCTAAACTTCTCTCCATCCACCACCTTCCACAGGTCGCCACAGGCCTCCCTTCTTACCACAAACCTTCATTTTCCCCTCTTCACTGCCCCAGTTACCACAAAGCCTCCAACAATCCAACTCTTTAGCACCTACTAGCATCCTCCAACTTCCATCACTCCGCCAATCTCCACCTCACTTCTACCACAGCCTCCTCCCCACTGTTCGCGATCATTACTTTCTATCATCAAGTCGACCATCATTCCTTCGAAATCATCCGAGGTCGTACGACTACTTCACTTCAATAAGGAGGCAAGTACCTACTCCCGGACACAATACTGTTTACTTGAACACACCCTCCTGGTCGTGGCCAAACTGGTCGGTTCGGGTTGGGTCGGCTGCAGGTCGGGTGAGGTCTGACTCCACCACACACGTTAGAATCTCTCTTTAACCCGGCAGGTCCCGAGGGAAGTGCTCGGGTGCTTGTTGTTTGCGTCTGTATTTGTCTGGACTTGCTCCGTACCGGGAGAGTGAATTTAATTATCAAGGAGTATTTGCAGACTGATAACGAAGGAAGTGTACCTGGGGGATGTATAAATGTTAAGAGATATGAAGAAAACTAAGAGACGTTCGGGTATAAAGACAGCTGATTACATACTACGTTAGGATGACTTGCTTGTCTGTTTTGACCGACGCGGGTCGGGTGTGTACATACAGTCTTCGACCATCCCTGACACACATCCTCAGCCCACATTGAGATACATATTGGGATGATCACAGAGTAAGATTTCCTGAAAGCAAAGCAGTGTTGTAGGTTACGAATGCAAGTGTTTATGCCTCAGAACTAAGCTAGAGATTAAGTCAGAGAGGGATATGACCTAATCACAACCACACAGAGGTTCAGGCGATCTCACAACACAGCAAAGAGACTTGTGAATTAATATCAGAGCATAAAGGGACCATGCAACCTCATATAACAAGGCAGAAGCACATGACCTAATATTATCGCACTTATTCAACCTCCCTTCTTAGCGTGGAACTACATGACCTTACAGCACAGAGGGGTGAGTCGTATAACCTCATACCACAGTATACTACAACTACGTGCTCCAATAACCAGAGCGTCGAAAACCTTTTACACCTTCTGCCCCGTAGTTTAAGGCCGTGTGTCCTCATAACCAGAGCACCGACAGTTATAACAGCCTTCCCTCCACAGCACGGGCCATGCATCCTCATAACCAGGGCACCAGCAGTCATACAACCTCTCCCTCACAGCATGAAGCCATGTGACCTAATAACCACAGAAGCCTCGCGAGCCTGATGGCCTAGCAACGCAGCAGAGGAGTCTCCTGCCAGTGATGTTTTACTTACGTGTAATCAAGCCGTGACAATTCGGGATCCCCAGCGCCACTGCTCCCCGGCGTTACTTTGAATGCAAGAGCGTCATTAAGGCTGTTTATGGATATTACCCCGAGGCTCGACGTGGAGGAGGGGACCCCTGCTCCTCTCACCCGCCCTGTCGCATCCAACACACTGTAATGGCCTTTACCCATCGGCATTTTTCCTAGGCAGGCTCAGGCAGTCAACAGGCGGCAGAACATAACATCACTTATTACGACCTTATTGCACTCTGCCTCCTAGCCTCGCGGGCCATTACTACCTTACGTAACTCTTCTCTCTCTCTCTCTCTCTCTCTCTCTCTCTCTCTCTCTCTCTCTCTCTCTCTCTCTCTCTCTCTCTCTCTCTCTCTCTCTCATTTTCATGAGGGGAAAATTGCTCCGAGTGATACTCCTTTTGGCATGTGGTAAATCCTCCGTGGTCGCTGAGAAGAAGAGAAATGGGTGTCTCCACCTTACACTGCCAGATAGAAAAATGTTCTCAACACTTCACGTTAAAGCAAAGAATAAGAAAAAAAAGATGGAATAGTAGATCCATTTTACGTAAAGCCTCGGAACAGTTGAAGAAGTGCTTTTGAAGACATAAGAATAATAATTTAAGAGCGAAACAGTTATTTCTGAAGGAGCACCAGTCACCCCACAGCTGACGCACATGGCCGCCCCACCCCCACACACATCCCCTTGGCAATGATGTCAAACGCAATAGGAATCTCACAATTGGATTATTTTCCCCATATCTCATCACCGTTTCGTCATTTAGGTCTGCAGCAGCCTCGGCTGGATGGTCCGGGCCAAAAAGGGCCTCTCAGGGTCCGCGAGAACTGCCAAACGTAGACTCAACCGTTGGTTCCTGGAAGGCCCGTTTTCGCTCTCCCGCTGCGCCCGGAGGTCACTGTTTGAGCCGTCGGCGGGGATGTTTGCCCTGGTTGTATGTGTAGCATGTTAGTTTGTCGGACGTAAGTGACTTTCAGTGGATAGTGTCCCTCGGTCAAGATCCTCCACGAACAGTTTTGCTCCAGGAATCCAAGATATTCCAGCTTCCCTCGTCTGGCGGCGGCTGCCCTGGAATGATAGTTATCTAGGCCACGGAGATGTCTTATGGAGGGAGGCTGGGGGAGAGCAAGAGTGACACACACAGACCCAACGAAGAGCTCATTATTTTCTTCCTTCTAGTACCCAAAATCGCAGGTTTCTCTCCTTCGTTCCTTATCATGGATGAATAAGGATGTCAGATGACTAGAGATGATTACGAATATCGTGTTGCCACGGCTGAAGTTCATGAAGGCCGAGATATTCAGTGTTTGATCGCTTCAGTAACATTCCATCAGCAAATAAGCAGCAGATCACAATTCTCGCTCGTCGTCCTTGAAAAGGTATATTAGTTTGGCCGTCCGTTGTTAAACTACGACCCATAAACCTTAAACTTACGAACGAGCTAATTCCAGACTTCATCCTGTTCAAGAGCTCGCCGTAATATCACATCGTGATGGTGATAGTGATAATGACGTGGTTTATAGGTCTAAAGTTTAGGTGTGGAGTGTAGCGTGGTGGTGGTGGTGCGGGAAGTAGTAATGATGATGACGGTAAGGAAGAGAGACGAGACCTGCCACGCTGGTAATGGGTGGGGGACCTTCGTGTTCCTCGGGGTCGACAAAACACCTACTGAATCACTGCCGGCTGCCAGACCCACTGCTGGAGAGAACTGTGAACGTGTCTTGATGGTTACATTTTTTTTCCTCCCTTACATTTTTGTGGAAATGAGATGATTACTACGACATGAAAGTTAGATTTAGGGGTAATTTGTATGGGAAGGAGCGCAGAGGCGAAGCGAACAAATACCAGAGTGAGTGTGTGTAGGGAAAATCAGACTGCAATAAAGCTATCCACAGGAGCTGGGCTATCATGAACATGATGATTAGGCTCCACGCCAGGCTAATATGGCCATCAAAGTTCTTAGGCCAACAGACTAACACTTTAAGGTCGACGCAAGAGCAGCCAGCAAAGTCGAGCAGGAGAATTAAGTGAGGTGTCCGGCCTTGTGGGTACAGGTGCTTGATGGAAGCAGTTTTGTCGACTTTATACCCGTTTCAAATGCTCGCTGAGTGAAGCAATTGAACATTTCGGGAAATACATACTTGGGAGCAAGCATATGCAAATGAACCCCCAGAGGCTTAAACTCATGCTCTCGTTTACATGCATACGTGTACATGTCAACAAAATACACACACACAAACACACACACACACACACACACACACACACACACACACACACACACACACACACACACACACACAAGAAACCATCCCAATACTAATCATGAGTTGATAACGACTGTATCAAACAGAATCTTCGAGAGATTGGACAATTAATCATGCGCACCTTGTCACATCCACACGATCTGTATCTTCCAACATTTTTCCCCAAGTTTCTTGATAAGATATTCCACCTGATGCCATCTTCAGGTGTGGTGTCTTGGATTATGGAGTGTCCGGGAGATAACATCTGTGTGATGCCCAGTCAAGCGGCAGCTGATTGACCAAATGTCTGTTGTGTCTGTGGGTCTGTTTATCTCCATGGTTCTCTCTCCTCATGTGTGTGTTAGCTTCTCCTTCGGTCTGTCTCTGATATCTTGTTGTTTAACTTGTGTACGTCTGTGTGAATCACCAAAGACGTCTTGATCACACACACACACACACACACACATCTACACACACACACACACACACACACACACACACACACACACACACACTCTTTTTTCATTAACGTTCACCATCTTCCTCCTTAGAGAGGTAGCACGAGGAACGGACGAAGAAATGGCTTCATTCGCTCACATCCACTTTCTAACTGTTTTGTATAATACACAGAAACCAGAGACCCACAGACCTTTCGTGTACTCTGCTTCAACCCTTTGACAGAGCGTCGTCCCCTGTATACCATATTGCTCCAAATCGTTCTATCCCTTGCACCCCTCAAAACCTCTTGCATGTTCAGACACCGAACCATCAAATCATTTTCCACTCTCTCTTCACCTCCTACATGGTAGCCCTCTTTTCATTGTTCCCTCCACTTCTCACATGTAAACCTATTTAGACGTTGTCTTCCTCACTCTTCATATGTTCAAACTATTTCAGCACACCCTCTTCAGCTCTCTCATACATACTCGTCTTACTACTACACCTTTCTTCTACCTTACCATTTTTCATTCGGTTAACTCTCCTGACATCACATATTCTCCTCGTACATTTCATTTCCAAAGCATCCACGCTATTCTCCACATCTTTTTTTTTATCAAGGCCCACGCCTCGCATCCCTGTGGCACCGACGTGATTCCTATATCATCAAACATACCCGTCGTTGCCTTTAAAGACAGTAACCTTTATTTTCACACAATCCTCAGTGCACTCAGAACCCTTGCCCCCTCACCCACCCTATGACTCACTGCAGCTGAACATGGTTAACATTTGTTGCCTAATTCATTCCCAGGTGCCTAAAACACTCCACTTCCTCCGTGTTCTCTCCATTCAACTCGTACTTATTTTCCTTGCTTTTATTCATATTTACTCGCATCGTTCTCTTTCACACACTCCCCCAACGTAAGACACCAGCTTCAGCAGTGTCTCACCGGAACCCATCACCAGAGCATTGTCATCAGCAAACAACAACTGACTTCTCTTCCACACCCCATCCCATCCCTAACAGGCTGCATACTGTAGTGCCAAAGGAATTCATTCAGAGCGATCCGTGGCGTGAGTGCAATCAGGTATCCCTTCACCCTTCCAGTCAGTAGGAATGACAGTGAATTTCATTGACCATAGGAGACGGTCTGAGAAGGATGTCTTTTGCACCGTCGTGGCTGAGCGGATAGGCTCACGGGTTGTCGAATATATGACCCGAGCTTCGACTCATGGACGCATAGCGAGTTGGCTCATATCCATTCTCTATTAATCGTAAATAATGTACCGAAACTACAGCCCTCTATCAATAACGAAACTCCGCAGACCTTTCCGTGGTTTTGCATATCTACATATCGCTCTGTCCTGTGCATGCCTCACACCCTCCTGCATGTTCAGGCCCAGTGCCCCTAGAGGATTTTTCATTTAATTTCTCCACATCCTCTTCGGTTTCCCCTTTCTTGTTCCCACCACTTCTGTTCTGTCTATCCTCTACGAAAGCTTCTCCTCACTCATCCTTTCCATATAATATGTCCAGTCCTTTTCGGCATACCATTCTCAGCTATCTCATACGTACTCATCTTACTTTGACACATCTCTCTCTCTTCCCCAATTATTTCTGATTTTGTTACCCCCCCCCCTCCGCCCCCCTCTCCTCACAACGCAAATTGCCATGAGACATTTCATTTTTAACACATCTATCTCTTCTTCCCTTTTGCGCCAAGGGGCCAAGCCTCGCATCAGTATAACACCGTCGGGACTACTGTGCCGTCAAATATACCCATATTTGTCCTCCCTTTCCTCAAAGCACCTCGGATCGTTGCCCCCCTCACCCATCCTATGGCGTACTTGAGCTCCCGTGGTACTATTTTCTGCCTTGTCGAAGTGTGTTTTGTTCACGATGTCTTTACTTCTACTTATGTATGCTCTCTCTCTCTCTCTCTCTCTCTCTCTCTCTCTCTCTCTCTCTCTCTCTCTCTCTCTCTCTCTCTCTCTCTCTCTCTCTCTCTCTCTCTCTCTCTCACACACACACACACACACACAGAAACACCAGCCTAGGTCAGACACCCACATATCAACCAACCCTGAGGTGACGATGAACACATGGATTGAATATCGGCCGACTTCCACGCCCGGGATTCGAACCCATGTGAGCCCGACCACGGTGGGGCCCGTGCGTACATATGTTCAATACCGTTCACCACTACACCACGGAGGCCCATGTGTGTAGTTACCTGTTTGTAATTACCTATTTGTTCTGTACGAGGAGGGAGTCGTACTCTCGTGGGTCCCCATCTCTTGAACATTCTCTACTCGTGTGTGTGTGTGTGTGTGTGTGTGTGTGTTTGTGTGGGAGTTTTACACTCGTGGAATCCCAGTTTTACACTTGTGGGACTCCATCTCTTGAATATCCTCCAGTATCATACTACTATTTGAATGTAGTATGGTATCTGCACTAACCATGTCCTCAGTCATTCTCTTCCATTCATCCATCACTCAAATGATGTAAAGTACTACTCTGCAACTTTGTGAACATATTCCTTGCTATATTTTGTGTTATTTGTTATTATTGCTCCATCCCTACATCCCTCAAAGAACTGTTTGCTGTCCACGTCATAGATATGTAAAAAGAAAAAAGAATGGTTGTGATCAAGCTAACCCCCTCACTCTGTGTGCGTATATATATATATATATATATATATATATATATATATATATATATATATATATATATATATACATATATATATATATATATATATATATATATATATATATATATATATATATATATATATATATATATATATGTATGTATGTATGTTTATGTATATTATATGTCCATATGAATGATATACACTCAACTCATCAATTGTGAAATGGAGGTAATTCTGTGACAGCGAGTACGTACGTAGTGAAGGGAGAGAGACAGATGTAAAGATTCATAGCAGAGATGTGTTGGTGCAGGAGCGGCCTTCCACGTTTCAGAAGGATATTGTGCTGAGCGAAGGGTGAAGGAATGGATCAAGAGATCTACGTCAGATGTGGAGCTGAAGATATTATTGACGCTATTTTCTCTTTCTTCTTTGTCTGTTTCTTTTGGATAGATAGATGGCTCTTATGATACGGATGGTTGGTGGTGATTTTAGTGTTAGTCTCTGATGAAAATGAATGGATCTTTCTCGTATCTGCCGTGTGATCTTTAGAGAGAAATAATCCTTTATTGCCCGAGCACCATAACTAAAGCAAAAGAAGGTATTATTGACTCCAGAGGCAGTGAGGAAAGATCCTAAGCATCACTAAACTCTTCCCTGTACTCTCCTGGCCTCATCCCCCTCCACACCACCACCACCAAAGCACACTCATTAAAATCGTGTTACGTTCCTCTCATTTACCTAACGCAGTGTTTGTTTTACGTATTCCTGGCGGCCATTTCAAAACGCGTGCGTTCTTTTTACGACATCTCTCCCGGGCCTGGTACAGCGACAGACCCACCCGTAAATCAAAACTCCCTGCCATACCTGACTATTCTGACGACAGTAAAAAAAAAAAAAAAAAGCACTCTCTCTCTCTCTCTCTCTCTCTCTCTCTCTCTCTCTCTCTCTCTCTCTCTCTCTCTCTCTCTCTCTCTCTCTCTCTCTCTATTGTTACTTACCAGCTGATCGTAAAAAAGGATAGTGCAGCGTTGGGCCAGCAGGCGATGGGGGGAGGGGGACTAAAGGAGTGGGGATCGGAGGAGGAAGACTGGGGGTGTTGTCGGTTGGAGGGGTAAGTAGGGGTTAGGTGGGGAGGGAAGTAGTAGGGTTAGGAGATCTTGTGTGTAAGGATGACCATTGGATGCTGTGGTATGTGTGGGTAGGAGTAGGATGCTGGTAAGGAGAGCAGCGTGGGGTTGAGGGGCTGTGATGGGTGGTGGCAAGTTAAGTAAGGCAGGGGTCCTACGATGGGTGGAGGTAACATGAGGTTAGCAGAGGGTTGAAGTCTGTGGAAGCATGTGTGTGTGTGTGTGTGTGTGTGTGTGTGTGTGTGTGTGTGTGTGTGTGTATAGAGGTAAAAGGAGGTAGGTAGTGGGTCTAAATGGAGGGCGATGGGGTTGGCAGAGGTTGGTAATGCATGATGGTACAGCAGTAGGAGGAGGTTTTCGAACTCTGTGTCCAAGATTTAGTGTACTTGCATGAGTGAATCTCGAGCGACTGTAAAGACATCGCAGTGAGGATGACCAGGAGAGGTGGGGAGGAGTTTGAATTTTACGACGGTGATGGAACAAGCCGGATGATCTATTCCTACTAGAATAGTGCATGAAATTACATGGGAAGGACGGACGACAGAAGACACATTGGTCTTTGACGAGGTTGTCTAATGAAGGATAGGAATGCATGGGAGTACATGGGAAAGACGCCTAACAGAACACCTTATGGTCTATGACGAGGTTGTCTGCTGGAGGGCAGTGATCGTAACCTTAAGGAAAGAGGTATGAAGGAACATCATCATGTATAGAGGAATATAACCTGACATGGAGATTTTATGGCGAAGGATGAATGGAAAATTACTTTCTGGTGTAATTACAGCTGAATCCTCCTGGGATGGGGAACATAAGCCGCTACTCTCTCAGTAAAAGAAGTTAGATCAGATGCGTATTATTTTGTCATCCTTGAACAGGATTATCTGAAACCATTTCCTTCCAATTCATTGTTGATTAATACCCTAATATCATGAGAGTGTTTGTCTTGCCCTGTTTTAGTTGTAGTGATGATAGTCTTCGATTTGACAACATCGCTCTGTAATGTTGTGTTGTGACAGTGAAGGACGATTTCCTCACATTTGTATGATATTTTCTGCCCTTCAGTTTCATAACGCTATTTCTGCTCATTGTATCTCTGCGTGTGACAAAATATTTTGGTGAGTTATATTGTCCAAACTGTTCAGTATTTTGAAACGAAAGCTTCTGTCAGATCTCGTGGGAGCCTGCGCTGTTTTTGAGGAAAGAAGAAAAGAATATGATTGTTGATCTCCCAGTTTTTTATTCGTATGGTATATTTTCCGACGAAGAAAAATCGCTTTGCTTTTCTCTCTCTCTCTCTCTGTCTAGTTTGTCCTTGGTAAAGTTTAATGCCAGAACTTTTAGATGTCTGTTTTGAAGTCGACTTTACAAGTGTTTGTGTTTCTACCAGTGAAACCTAACTATTCCATTGGTTTTGTGTGTAGTTAACCGTTGCTTTGCTTGTTTCAAGTCGTTTGTAATTAGCAGCTCAAAGTTATTTCTCTTCCCGTGGATCTGATAATGGCTTACCAAACACGTGTTTATATTTTTGCAACTAACACGTATCACTGTGCATCTCTCTTCCGAAATGTCCATTTGCTGTGTCCCTGACCTCCGTATCAGTCTAATTCTCTTTCACACAATAGAAAGTTTCCTTTTGCTTTGGATTCGTTTCAGAATTTCGATTCGTCAGCAGATTTCGAGTCTGCTCATGAGTCGTCCTTCCAGATCAGTGATGTAGATTATGGAAATAATGGGGCCTACAACCGCGCCTTGTGGTACACCCCGATTGTTACGCTGAGCCAGTCGGATGGCTTTCTGTTGTAGATGGGCTGCATAATGCAGACAGAAGCGTGAAAGGGTGGTAGCAGCTGCAGTAAGAAGGGGGGGTATAGGTAGCTGAAGCAAGAAGTGGTGCCAGCAGCTGCAGCAGGGCAGGCAGGGGTGGCGGCAGCAGCTGCAGCAGGAGGGGGTGGTGGCTGCAGCTGTAGTCGGAAGGAGTAGAGCGGCTGTAGCGTCTGGAGTAAGAAGAGGTGGCAGCACCAGCAAGAGCGGGCACTGCAGCAGGAAGGGGTGGCAGGAGAGCTGCAGCAGGCGGGGACAGCGTCAGCGGGAGGGAGGTTGACAGGAGACGCTGTAAAACTACTGCCGACTACCGTGGCGTGAGCAAGAGGCTGACCTTTACTGTTTTTATGAGCCCGCTTGTCGTTGTTTATTGTAATGATAATTCCATGTTGTACGCCAGCGTAGTTAACCAGCGGCTCTTACGGTCTCCCGAGGCCATAACCAGGACAATTTTTATGTCGTATTTATTAGCCTGTGAGCGTGAACTCTGCGAACTCTTTCATTATAATAAGGCTTTTCAGTGCAGAGTAATTGCCACTTACTTGCGGAGCAAAAATTTACAGAGGCCAAACAGGCGATAGAAAATGATATGAGCGTGATGGAAGGTTCATACTCTGGTCTGAAGGGAAGTATTGCTGGTTAGAATGTCATCTGGATGATGGAAAGAGCGAGGAAAGCGGCAGTGAGGTGATGTGTGCGAGTGGAATTACCTGTCTGCCTATGTGTACTGTACAGGGAGGGAGTTTTAAACTCGTAGGGGGCGCCCCATCTCCTGAACTTTTTCTGCTGTTGGACATTTTATGTAAACTTCTGTATTCAGTCCACGTGGACACACACACACACATTTTCATCATTCACTTTATTCTGATCATCTCATACGCTTATACGATAGAAGTACTTTTTTTTTACATCTTTTCCAGCAAGCATCTTCCCCAGTATCATTTTATGGCCTTTAGTTGTTGTATCCTTGCATCTTTCGAAGAAATGTTCACTGTCGACATCATGAAACTGGTTTAGAAACATAAACGTTGTGATCAGGTCACTCCTTACTCTTCTTTTCTCCACTGTGGACAAATTGAAGGCTTCTATCGTTTCCCTGTATATCAGCTCCCTTAATTTTGTCACCATCTTTCTTGCCCTCTTCTTCACCTTCTTTTTTATTTTGTTGATTATTATATTATTTTCTTTTCTTCATTAAGTGCGGTGTACAAACCTGGGAATCATATTCAAGCGGGCTTAATGTTGGGTGTGAACTGTTTGCTGAACACTTCCTTAACTAGTTACCCGAATGTTGTTCTACTATTCGCTTGCAGAAAGTTTCTCCTCTTTTTTAGTCTTGTGATGTGTGTGTGTGTGTGTGTGTGTGTGTGTGTGTGTGTGTGTGTGTGTTTAATGGGTAAATCCGTGTCTGAATACTTGCCTTATTACATTACGTATTTAGTGAAAGTTCAATTCACTCCTCTTCATGAACACTATTTTTTTCATCTTTATCTTTCATATAGAAACATTTATATACTTCGTGCTTTAGACGTTCTCTATAAGGTGTTTCAATGTTCATCTTCTTGCTGTAGACACACTCTCGTAGACAGCCTCCTGCAGACGACCTCTGATAGGTTTTTACTCATAGACATTTTCTCTTGTGCGTCCTCCTCTCAGCGTTCTCTTGTGAACACCCATCTGAAGACATCCTGCTGTAGTCATCAGCCTGTGGAGGCGCTATTCTAAACCCTCCCTCGTACACTGGGCTATATCTTGTAGCCGCCTTCCTGAAGACATCCTCCCGTATATGTGATCTCGTAGACAAGCTCCGGGACCCATATTTTGTAGATGGCTGTTCATATACAGCACCCTCCTCAACACACCCTTCTCTTGATGATACCTCGTAGACTTCCTCCTGTAGGAAGCCTGCTGTAGACGCCATCGTGCAGACGTTCGCCTTTAGACGGCATCCTTTAGACACCCCCCCCCCACAGGTGTTTGAGCTTGACGTGTCGGGTGAGGCTTCTGGGTCCCTTAGCCCGGCGTTTGATGGTACGCGTTGCTCCTCCAAACACACTTGTCTCCCAAGACGATGAGGACGCTCGTCCAGACGTTCTCACTACTCTGGAGAGGGCGAGGAAGAGAAGACAAAAGAGAGAGAGAGAGAGAGAGAGAGAGAGAGAGAGAGAGAGAGAGAGAGAGAGAGAGAGAGAGAGAGAGAGAGAGAGTACATAGGAAATACAGATAACAGAATCTACATATTTCTACATTTAGATATCCGAGGTTAGGAGAGGACAGTAAGAAGGCTGCCTCCTCCTCCCCCAACTCATACATATACACACACACAAACACACACACACACACACACTCACACACACACACACACACACACACACACACACACACACACACACACACACACACACACACACGTACCAACTTCCCTCCGATACGAAAAAATATTGGAAGGAAAACCCATGCATAGTTGAAATAAAGCAAGCATGCAATATCGTTAAAAAGGACAAAATGTAATAATTATCTGTACTGTCTTGCTGCACTGTAAAATGCACCCGGGCAGTGGTTTAAGTGAAGGGCATCGCTCTTTGAGGTTGGAATGAAAGAAAATGTATCAGTATTTTTCCGTTATTTTCCACTTAGTAAATGCTCGCACCGATGAAATATATCTCTAACCGATTTCTAAAGGTATTCATAATCTTTGCATCAATAAAGTTTGACGGGAAATGTTTAGTGGCTCTATTTGCAAAGATACTTCCCACGTTGGTATTGTATTTTCTAGCTTAATGTTACATTCCATTTACTCTCGTGATTATATTGTTTTGTATCTCAGAAAGGTCCGGGTGATTTGTACTGACAAATGTATCCAGCATTTTAAAGACATTTATCAAGTACACGAGAAGTATGTACTTCCTGGGATAGAGATATAAACATATCAGTCTTTCTTCATATTATAGGTTTTGAGATGCAATTCGTTTTGTAACCCTCCTTTGTACTTGTTCAAGTTTTCCTTCGTTATTTTGCGGTTTCAGCACCAGGACTGAACTGTATTAAAGGAAAAGGAGTCAGGACTGTTTTCGGTGTTTTGTTATAGAGGTTCAGTGCCAGAAACCCCAGCATTTGGTTTGTTATATTGCTGCTCTACACCACATAGTGTACTTCCGATTGTGTCTGCTAACACTTCCAAGATCCTGTTCTTCAGTGATTTTAGTCAGCAATTTCTGAGCAGTTCTGTAATCGCATTTCATATTCTTATCTACTAAGAACTTTACTTTTTGTCTGTGTTAAATATCACTTGCTTTTCGTCATACCATTCTGCTGTCGTGTTAACATCTTATTGATTTATAGCATAGTCTTGCTCGTTTATAGTTCTGCCTTATAGCTGTTGTTTTTTTCTTTACCACCTGCCTGCCGTTTTTCAAGATCTTAGGTTCAAGGCCCCACCACAGGTCGTTTATGTTTTCTAACTCGACGTGAGGTAGACTTGATGTCTGGCAGTCACCGGCCTCCCAGTCAGTCTTCTCCACTCGTTCTTATCCTCGTACTCTCATGTTTTATTTCGCTTCTTTTAGTGTCTTCCTTCGTCTGAAAAGCGAGCTCTTCAAGCCCTCAATCCATCTCTCTCTCTCTCTGGAACGTCCTGCTGGACGTCTTCCAATGTATATTATAAAAAGAATGGGGTCAAGAACCGATCCCTGTGGCACCCTACTCGTCACTGTCAGCTGGCCAGAAGCTTCATTTAAAACCAAATGTTGCCTTTTGTTGGTGAACCAGTCCTTGTGCATAGTTAGTCTCCAGTACTGCATGATTTTGATTTGCAAAAATAGTCTCATGTGAGGTGTTTTGAGGAATGCTCTTTGGAAATCTGAGTATGCTTCATAAAAAATACTTTTTGAAACCCTGTTGTCGTATATGACATTAGATAATTATTTTGAACCGATAAGATTAAATATTTTGTTGTGTAATCCACGCTGGTTGTCCATTGCGATCAACCAGAAGTTCTACAGTCTTCTCTCTCATTACATGTACGTTGTTTGAACTAAAATTAGTGTAAGGCCAATTGGGTGGTGATTTAAGGCATGTTTCTTATCCCCTTCCTTGTATATAACGGTGACATTTCTCAGTTTCCAGTGTTTTGACATATTGCTTTTGGTTAGTGATTTACTGAGTGTTGTGGTCACGGGATATACAGTATCATCTGCCATCTGATCTCTTCTAAGATTCTTAAGGGAAAGTTATCGGAACCATTTGATATATATGACTTAATTAGTGTCTCAGCTCTTTTGTAGCACTTGATATCTGTCACCTTTGCGTCTTCGTCATTTAATCCTTGGAAATGATGTACGGACCAGGTTATAATTGAATCATCTTCAACTGGAAACACACAATTGAAGATCTTGTTGAGCGTGTAAGCCATTTCTTACATATACTGTTAGCCTAATAATGTCACTCTTTGTCAGGACCTCACCTAGCAGGAGGAATTCATCATTTCGCTGTCGGTGGCGAAAACTCTGTTAAGAATGTTGATTCCTCTTGTAGTTGTATTAACTATCTCGTGCAGGAATGTTTCCTCAGTCAAGTAGATTAGTGTATTTCCATCTTCGTCACGTATTAGGATGTTTGGGTGTAGAATAGAATCGTTAAAGTTACATACAACTGCAACCTCTTTGTTACTTACAAGAGATGTCATCTCACTGTCAAGATTTATGTCCAAGATTATGTCATGTTCTTCCATATGCTCTTGACGTCTGTATACGACACCAGAGTGTAGCTTCTTACTTTTATCGGCTGTATCAATGTACAGAGAGTCGTAAGGGTCTTCATCTATCTTGTTTACTATAACTAGCCCTGGAGAGGTATCATAAATCAAAACAACTCCCCCTGCCCAGTGCAATAAAGAATTTATATCCAGGTGTTGTTGATACGGTGTCAAGCTGTGTTCTCCGAATTCGTTCATGTTTTTAAAAGTACAGTATTGAATTCGCCTCATATCGTTTCAGCACGCTAACGCCATTGGTGTACATTAAGTTAGTCTTGCTTGGCGATTTATGAGGGGTTTAGGTATCATTTTCTGGGCCGTAATGTAGAGGGTTGAATTATTAGGAATATGTGCGTGTGCGGAGGATGGGGAAGCCCCATCTGCCTCAGCCTGGTCAGTGTCCTCAAGCTAATTCCGTCTCCCTCTGTCTGGCAGGATCTTGGTACCTGAACCCACCATCACTTGACCCTAGTGCGGAAGGTTGGGAAAATCCTGTCTACTTGAGTCCGGTTTGCGACCTGTGTGAGATCCTGACCTGTGTTAGACCCGAGCCCACCCTGCTGGGCAAGGCTGTGGTGCCGTACTCCCTACTACCATGATTTTCTGCATCAGTTTCCCCTTTAACTAGGTTCCTGTTCTGTCTGTCTCATATACGCCACGTTCTCGTTCAAAACTCGGTCAAAGTGAGTTATCTCTAAATTTGTTCGGATGGAATCCGTCCTTACCACTGAAGTTCGGACACTATATTTTTCATAGATGACTGTTCCTATAGATCAAAATCACATTTTTCTCTTCCTGTAGAGAATCTCTCAACTTGACCGTTCATACCCAGCACTCTACTCAGAGTGAATAAATCTATATCGTATCTTGGCAGAGCCTTTGTCTTGATGTAGATAGCTTCATAAGGCTCTCGCCTGACTTACTAATGAGAGCCTTATGCTTGCCGGTAATTTCCTCTTGTCATCCTCCAACTACATTATTGGATCTCACCTGTACGATGAATATTGTTCCCTTGGAAATGTTCGAGACAGCGTCATCAAGCTTCCCATGAATATCTTCTATCTTGGCTGCAGGAAAGCAAAAGCTGCCCTCCTCACTGCCCCTCACCACAGAAATCATGGTCTTGATTTCTTAAAAAAGACTCGCTTTTGAGTACGCTAAGACTCTTCTGGGTCGGCACACCTCTAGCTTGAGCTCGTGTTTTAGGCTGATATGTTTTCTCAGGTGGCTGAAATGTGCCTCTATCCTCTACCTCAGAGTCACGGTCTTCGTCTCTGAGTTGTGTGCCATACTACCGCTTCCCTCTCGTAAATCCTGGCTTTGTAATGTTCAGGCTTGCCATACTCTCACATACCTTCCTCCTAATATCTGCATCGTCACGCCATTATTCTTAATATCTATTTTCGGCCTCTGGTATAGCTGAGAAAACATACAGAAATGCACTTATCCTCCTATTTCAGTAGATAGCCTCAGTGAAGCCTCTTTCGCAGAATGGAGAGCGAAGGTGAGGTTGTGGGCGTCGTTTTCGGTGATGGCTTGGGACATACCACAAACGCGTCCACTCTCAGTCGAGGTGAGAGAGATTTCGCAGTGGTGGAATCAGTTTTGTCGCCTGTCCTTGTACATCTTCAAGTTTTTGCGCATCTGTTTTGTAGTTCGGGATCCAGAACTGAACTGCATATTCAAGGCGTGATGTACTAGAGCATTTAAACCTAGTATATACGGTTTGGTTTATTACTCACTGTTATATGTAGGATTGTGTACTTTGTACTGTTGCTGATAACAGCTCCAAGATCCTTCTCTTCATTTACTTTCGTTGGTGGATTTTCGAAAATTTCTTAAGTCGTGTTTAGTGATCTTGTCTTTAGGGTGCATAGTTTTTACGTCTGTCTGCACTGAATTTCGTCCGCCGTTCATTTTGACCAACTAAGAGAGTCAGATTGAGAATGAGAGAGAGAGAGAGAGAGAGAGAGAGAGAGAGAGAGAGAGAGAGGAGAGAGAGAGAGAGCATATACTGAACGGAGATTCATACATCAAGCAACGTAATCCAGATCACGAACCTTCAGCCTGCCATTAACAGATAGCAGGAAGTAAGAGCGTAAACTGCTTAAAATCGAGGATGTCAAACGCAGGCTTTACCTAATACTCAAACTACCTGATACTTATCAGTAACGAGTCATTAGCCTGAGCTGATCCGATGTAATCATCGCTTCATTGTGGTCATTAACGCCTTGCTCCTGGAAGGTCAGAGTTCATGGGGTGACTTAGTACGCGTTCGATATCGAATACTCTGTAAAGCCTTGATCCGGTGGTACGACGCTTGAGGACGAAGGTACGACCCTTGAGTGCGACGATATGACGCTAGTAGGGTACGATATCGTGACCTTTCTCCTGACCTTAAAGGATCGTATCGTACTTACTGAATACCTTTCAATGAATTTCTAGCTTGTCTAGAGCCTGATGCCGTTGCCTTGAACCGAACGGTTTTCATTTCGACAGTGTGTGTTGAATTCTTCACGCGTGTGCCTCTGGAAAAAAAATTGGTATTCTCTCCATACCCGCTGGGGTTTTGGGGCTCCGTGGGTGGAAACATTTCCCTGCAACGTCCTGCGAAAAAAAAAAACCGCGGGCGCTGTGAAGGTCATTGGTTATTAGTGGCGAACAAGAGTACTGTTCCTCGTGAGGCCACGACGAAGTCGCTCGCAGACAGGTTTTCTTTTTTTTTCTGTGGATTTATTGTATGCAGTAGTTGTTGGCTCTCTCTCTCTCTCTCTCTCTCTCTCTCTCTCTCTCTCTCTCTCTGTACTCTAGTTGTGACCGCCCCTCTGTTTTATGTCTGGTATTTTCATCATCGTAACAGTCATTTCCATGGCGTCGTCGTGGCTCGTGTCGTAATTCTGGAAGTCTGGGGAAGAATTGAAATATGGCTTCTTATTAAGCCACCTAACAAGCACCATATTTTGACCGGTAATGGCTGGAAGGCCTACCGTCGAACGGAAAACACACGTACATATATATATTATCTTTACAAAACCGAAACTTTATGGATAAGAGAAAATAATGTATTTTGCTACTTGAAAAAAAAAAAGTTTCAAAAAGTTTTGTCGGATATTTTTTTCTCTTCCTTTACTTTCTCGGTTGTATCAAAATGTTTTTGAGGCGTCTTGTGTGAAGGCCACGATTAACCCTACCGTAAGACATTGTTATACTCGTGATCAGCAAGGATACGAAGCAGCTCGTGGGAGTGGAATGATGGCGATCTGAAAATTAATTGAAATTATATATACTGTTGTTCAAGAGGTCCTTCCTGCTCGGGGAGGTGGGCAGCGGAAGGATGGACTTGAGGGGGAGAAAGAGGGTGAGTGTGAGGCCTGACATGTTGGGCAAGGGAGTGGGGGACAGAGAGAGAGTGAGAGAGAGGTCTGGGGGTGAGGGTGAGATCTGTGGACCTCCTGGGTCTTGTGTGTGTGTGTGTGTGTGTGTGTGTGTGTGTGTGTGGAAGAGGGAGAGGGATATTAGGAATACGGTGAAGTCCCCTCTGTGTCTCCACATCACGTGATACAAGGGTCCTTTGCCTCGTCCCCAGAGCGACCACTCAACAGAGAACAATAAACACTAAGTACCCGGTCGCCCTCGCTCGCTACAGAGTAAAATCGATCGACGCGGAAAAAAATGAAACATAAAAATGATGCCGCTTTATGGCAGTCTTCCTCCATTGTCAGACTGGAGTTGTAAGTACCTATTATCTTGCATCAGGACGGTGAAGCAAGTCGTATAGCCCAATACGAAAGAAAGAATATAAGAAAAAAAAAATATACTCAGTTTCGTTCGGATATTTAGGTACTCGAGGCTACAAAGAGAGAGAGGAACTTAATTATATTTTACGTGGGTCATATACATCGCGAGAGTGTAGTATGTGGTCTTAGAATTATCATTAATACCTTAAGAAGGTGGTAAGGATTTTTTTTTCTTTCGGTTATTGGATGTAGGTTGACGATGACGGCCAAGAAGACCCTGGTAGCTGATAAGCCTAGAGCCC
Organism: Panulirus ornatus; assembly: GCF_036320965.1. Classification (NCBI taxonomy): domain Eukaryota; kingdom Metazoa; phylum Arthropoda; class Malacostraca; order Decapoda; family Palinuridae; genus Panulirus; species Panulirus ornatus. The sequence continues at coordinate 18,979,963 of NC_092236.1, read as the reverse complement.
AAACACCCGGCCAACCAACCTTATTTCTATCGTCAAAGCCATCATGTATATTTCTTCTTCTTTCCTCTACACAGAGGAACAGAGTCCATCAGATGAGACCCCCACTACTCTTTGTCTGAGTCGATAACTGGAGCCATCATCCAAAGCCAGGAGTGGTGAGCCCGCGGTCTGGCTTGAAGGGAACAAGATAAATGGAACATTTTAGATGAACTTAAAGACGGATGCAGAGATAACGACTGAGCCACACCAACACCTATATATATATATATATATATATATATATATATATATATATATATATATATATATATATATATATATATATATATATATATCTGATGTTCGAGGATATGAACTGAAGTGGGCAATTGAGAGGCACCATTAGAGGAAGTATAGTGAATGTAGGGGACATGAATTTGAAGGATCAAATCGAAGGCAGACCATCATGCCCAAGGTTCTTATAGTCGTGCTCAAGGGTCGTATCGTCGTGTTCAAGGGTTGTATTGCCGTGCTCAAGGACTGTACCGTCGTCCTTAAAGGATCAGGTCTCATTGATAACACAGGAATTTCTTATTTTGAGCCATTGTTTGTATAGGATTAAAAGCTGTTGTTTGACACTGGGTTCGATGCCGGGTGGCCATCTTAATTCGATGCCAGGTGGCCATCTTGGGTTCGATGCCGGGTGGCCATCTTGATATGTTGGTGATTGTGGACACGTCTCCTTCTGGTTGCCGACGGACTGGTCGGTTAACTTGGCTGCTGCTTGTTGGTGACTGGTCCATTCCTCGCTGTTGACTCGTATTCTCCTTGGTTATTGGTCTGCTGCTGGTTGGTGGCCGTTCGAGTATTGGTGGTGACTGTACCGCCTCTGGTTGGTAACTGTTCTGCTGCTGGTTGGTCACTGTTCGGAAATTGGTTGGTGACTAATCTGCTGGTAAATGGTGGCTGGCATCCCAGCTGACATTGGGAACATCGAACCAAAGACAGAAAGGTGGAATTGAGCGAAGAAATCATGGACGAAGGAGAAACAGATAAACTTATTCCTTTGCGCATGTAAGGGTAGCCTCCTGTCCATCTTACTACACAGGATCTCCGACTTTCAAGTGGTGCCCACCCTCTGTAGGCCTCTGCATAGAGAGCTCCTCTAATTATCAATATTTACGACAATGTATAGAGGCTTCGTCTTTGAAGTTCCCCACCTGCCTTACCTTTCACATTTCAGTGGGAGAGACTCTTGTAGAAAATAACTATTCTGTGAATTACGTCGAATGTCAACTCCTCTCTTATGGACTCCTTTGAATCTGCTCCCATCTCCCACCTCACCATCATCTGTCCTTACCTCTCTCTCTCTCACGCCTTTCTCGCATTATTCCCTCTTTGGTCCTTCTCGAGCACATTTCCTTGCATCATCATACTCCACCTATTCTTATCGTTCTAAAAGCCTCTCACCTTATTACTCATCTGTCCTTTCCTATTCCTTCTTTCATTCCTGCCCGCCATCTTTTCCCTCTGCTTTTTCTGCTTCCTTACTGTCTTCATTCCTTCGAGTTCTTATTGTTTTGTTTATCTGGAATGCCCCTCATTCCCCTCTTAACCTAATCCCTCTTACCACTTCTGTTCCATTCATTCTCTCACAATAGTCCTGGTGTCACGCAGGTCATGAGAGAAGCTGTTGTGGGTCATGAGTTGGGTCATGAGGTGTCGATTTTTTTTTTACAGCCTGGCATCACACAGATCTTGGCTCAAGGTACTTTACATACTTGAAAATTGGTGACTGACGAAGACAGTAGAAATGTATTGTCAAAAACCCATGTACAACAATTATCAACAAAAGATTCTTTTTCCTTTTCGTAAATCACCCATTCAGTATTTGATGAACGCGTCTGTGCCAATATAACGGTCATTGATTAAATCTCACATACAAAAGGAACGAGTAACAAGATTAATTTTTTTTCTCCCTCTTTCGTTCTTTACTCACAATTGTCACTTAACATACAAAAATACGTTGGTCCTTTATGAATGTAGAATAAGGGAAAGAAAAACACAACGCTCAGGACATTTTTAATCTTTTACACTTCCCGTAATTTTGAAATATCTCCAAAGGAGTAACGGGACTTTAGACAGAAGATGCGGAAGTAGTAGGCCTAAACGGAAATGTTTCAGAGTTGCAGTAGCGTCGTGGACGGTAGGCGTTTGAAGTCCGAGGTGGCGGAGAGGAACGTTTGATGTCGAAGATCGAATAGGAAGCTTTTGATGTGCAGAGATTCAGACGGAGGCGTTTGATGTGTGACTAAAGCGAGGCTAAATATTCCAAGGCGGAGTTTTCTTCTATTTTTTTTTTTTTTTTCCTCTTTTCTTTCTTCTTCCGTCAAACAGTAAGAGGCTGTGACAAAAAAAAAAAAAAATATGGAGGAAAATCAAAGAGTCTGTATAGCTGTATGATGTCCTCGCAGACAACACTAGTTTCTCGTATCCACGGGACGCCTTCACGTACATTCAAGAGTCTCAGTGTCATTTGATGACTTCTCTTTAATCCGCTTCGGTAGGTAATTGGAGGGACAGCTTCCCCAAGATTTACGCAAGATGGATGGATGTTTATGGATGGGGTTGTTAGGGAGGTAAATGCAAGAGTTTTGGAAAGAGGGGCAAGTATGAAGTCTGTTGGGGATGAGAGAGCTTGGGAAGTGAGTCAGTTGTTGTTCGCTGATGATACAGCGCTGGTGGCTGATTCATGTGAGAAACTGCAGAAGCTGGTGACTGAGTTTGGAAAAGTGTGTGGAAGAAGAAAGTTAAGAGTAAATGTGAATAAGAGCAAGGTTATTAGGTACAGTAGGGTTGAGGGTCAAGTCAATTGGGAGGTGAGTTTGAATGGAGAAAAACTGGAGGAAGTGAAGTGTTTTAGATATCTGGGAGTGGATCTGGCAGCGGATGGAACCATGGAAGCGG
>NC_092236.1:18959517-18974517 GCF_036320965.1 Panulirus ornatus | reverse complement strand
ATACCCTGAACCAAGAATTTAACCTGCTTGTTTCTGAAGCCAGACAGGGATATGTGAGAGCATTACTGGCACGGAGATTCATGTCATATTGTTATGGATTCCTTAACCCACACGTTCCCGGGAAAATCACTAAGTTGATGCCTCATCCAAACTTGCACCAGATAAAGTGGCTTTGGGGCAAATATTCGGTCATCATGCTTTAAGAGCTGTAGGAAGAGGAGAACTAACACATGTATTTGAAGCAGGTAGTAATATGTGACAAGAGATCCATTTACCTGCATAATGAATGTATCAAGCGTGTATAGAGAAATGATAGAAATCAGTTGACCATAAAGATTCGTCACTACTACATTAAGGCTACATTTAGTAGGTGCTACTAACAGTTCACCTGCTTTGGAAATGCTAATCATGTGTATCGTAGGCCGTGCGAGGCAGGGATATGGACACACGCTGGAATACACAGTGTATTTTAAGTCTGTGAGAAAACAGAACCTCCTAGAGAAAGGTCTTAACAAATCCCGTATAAAATGGCACACACGTTATTGTTAATGGTGAAGGATCGGCAATGTTGAGACTATCTCTGCTTTTCTCAGTGTGTCAGCTGATTCTACTATATGAAAGGAAGACGAGCTAACAAAACGAACCATGATTATAACAAAGACCCGTTGTGACCTGTGTGATCCTTTTGCGCTACCGCTCACAGGATGTACATGGCCGGCACAGTAATCTGGCAGCGGCAAAAACTATACACGTTAATCGTGTCTCGCCTCACAAAATTCCGCCATGTTTCCAGTCAGTTTTACCAGATTCTACTTACTGCTTGGGTGAGCTTGTATCCATAATGTCATCTTCAATGTTGTGTTCTGCTTTGCTGTCCTCTCTCACCTACAAAATGAGATTATGAACATAGAGAACCTCGTCATGGACCATCAGGTCTCCTGTTATCTGTCCTTCCCATGTAAACCCTCACCTTATTTTGTACCTGACCACTGGCTTGTTCCCTGGTGATACCCTTTCATAATACTTATCTTTTTGGAGGGATAATATCTTGTTTCCTCCACCCTTCTCGTGTGCCCATGCCATCTCAGCTGTTGCCTCTCGGTACATGAAGGAACAGGTTTAACTTCATATTTCTTCATTCCATAGCCGGTCGAATCGTGTTACACGCATCATCAATCCGATGCTCTTCATGTGTGCTGCCTGAAGCTGGCTTTTCATCTCGGGAAATCAGGAATCCTCATCCTCATGTCAAGGAAGATCTTAAAAATGATATATATGTCATTGTCTCTACGATCCGGGGAATGTGTGTGTCCTTCATGAGCGGTGTAGGGATAAGATCCGAGATAAAGCCACCCGTCGTGTTCCCCACCTAAAGCTGGGTATTGTCCTCTTCATTAACCTCGACTCACAGGTATACCTTAGCAAAGCTCTTGCACTACTTCAAACCGTGGCCGTCCAAGATTAGGTAACAATGAATAGGGTTTCCCGAGAGTTCCATCCATGACGGTAGATGAATTTCCACTAAATTAATTCCATTCCGTTAACTTTCAAGATTTCATTGTATCAAATCATTGCTTTCTAGAGTTTCTAGTTTACGATGATTTTGTTACATTGTGCATAGCATTTGCATGAGCAAGGGTTACGTTTCTGTCTTTGTTTTAGCACATTTCCTTCAAGCAAATGTTGTTCTTCTGTCTTCATTTTGACACATTTTCATCACGTAAATGTTTGTCTTCATTCTGACACACTTCCTTCAAGCAACTGTCACATCACTACCTTCATGTTGACATTGTTCCCTCACACATAAATTCATAAAATGTCCAGACACGTCCCTGTTTTTGTCCCCCTCCTGTACGGCAAACCAGTCCTGAATCTTTCTGTGATTCTACTCGACGTTCCCATGTGTCATCAGCGCTCTTTCTTTTGTCGCTTGGATGAGTATGTGTGGAATATTATATCCTTCATACTCAAATGTTTACCACAGTTTTTTATCGAGGCGGTTTATCAAATACCTTCTCTTGTCTGAAAATATAGTTTTGTTTTTTTTTTGACTTCTAATTCCACTGCCAACTTTTTTCATAAATCATTTTCATTGCCAAGATCAGATTTCGTTTCGTTGTAAAACCACACTGCCATCTACCCATCTTATCTTATATCCTTCAAACTCAAATGTTTCCCACAGTTTTTATCTTGGCGGTCTATCGAATACCTTCTCTTGTCTGAAAATGTAGTCTTTTTTTTTTTTTACTTTAATTCCACTGCCAACTTTTTTCATAAATCATTTTTATTGCAAAGATCAGATTTCGTCTCGTTGTAAAACCACACTGTCATCTACCCATCTTATCTTAGCAGGTAGAAAGCCACACTGCCATCTACCCATCTTATCTTATCAGGTAGAAAGCCACACTGCCATCTTATCTTGTCTTTTACCTGCAGGATTAACCTTCTTTCCAGTCTTCTCTCGTACATCTTGCTTGTATGTACAGGCCTGTCGTCTCATCCCCCTTTCTGGTATATAGGAGAAATTACCCTCCCCAGTACTTCCTGTAGCTGTCCAGTCTCTCGTGACACAATCGTAGCCTCAAGGCAACTTCTCATCTCGTCCTTATGAGGATTTCAAACCAAGATTCCATCATCCATTCAAGTTCTTCATCATTCTAGAGGCATTCTCGATTTCCTCTTGATGTATTAACACCTTCATGGCCTCCTACACTTCGTCTGGTCGGATAACGTAACACTGTTGCTTAATAATTCTATTTTCTATATAGTAGTTCCTCGATCGTGCTTTCCAAAGCAGTACTGAAATGGTTATGTTGGTTATGCTGCCTCATCTTGATTCCTTATTGTATGGGTTGATGTGTGGTAAAGAACCTCATTTTCTGTTCTGTTAACCACGAACTCTTTTGTTCTTAATAGATCTTCTTCTTCCATGTTTATTCCTGTGATCCTCAATGGTTTCTTTACTCGAGTGTACTTTTCTCCTTCACCTTCTCCTTCAGTGGGCCAGACTCATGATGATTATTTCTGCCGTTTGATCTTGATTCCTTCCACATCCTAGACAATCTTATTTTTCCTCTCACAACCTCTTTCATCTCCTGTGTCCTTTCTCTTTTTCTCAAAATAGTTTGTTGCACTATATTGCATCTGGAGAATATTTGTTACTGAAGTTTAGGAGAGGTTCTGTTCCTCTGGATTCACATGTGTGAGAGACACGGTTTTGCATCACTCATTGTAACCGGGAGTTCTTTCTTTTTTTTTCACATTTCTCGTCTTTTTCTCAGGTTGTGTAAAAGAAACTTTTTTTTTCTTCTTTTTGTCAGTTCTCTCTTTGGTGTAATATTTATGAGTTTAGTAAGTACCAGTCTGTGGTCTTTATCACATGACACAGGCGATAAGTACCTGTCTGTGGTCTTTATCACATGACACAGACGGTAAGTACCAGTCTGTGGTCTTCATCACATGACACAGACGGTAAGTACCAGTCTGTGGTCTTTATCACATGACACAGACGGTAAGTACCTGTCTGTTATTAGTTAACAGAGAGTGAGACTGTTATTGAGCTGTTCATAATATTTGTCATCTGTTGATCCATCTATTCTCCGTCCATTTAAGATTTTCGAGATGGTCTTCACATGTGTTTACTACTTGGTAGTTGATTTCCAAGACAGAAATTGATAAGTTCAGCTTACTCCAGGTGTTTGTCTCCAGCACTCGAAAGCACCTGTCACCTTTTTCAATCCTCCCTCCACCTTGGCCAGTGTCTAAGTCTGTCGGAATAAAGGTGTTCTCTCTGTATGGTAAAGCATCTCTTTCCTCTTATAGGTCTGCAGAACCTTCTCCAGTTTCCCGATGTGGTCTGGTGTTGCTGCATTGTATAGTCTTTATGGAATATTATTCTGCATTATCCGATCTCTACTGATAAACTTTTTATTCACTCACTTCTCAAATCTGGTATCTTAATTCTTTATTTACTGTTAACACCAGATGTGTGTCTGGTATCTTTTCTTGCTTCATAAAACAACTGGTTGGTGTCCTATGTGATCTTTGTTCGCTCTTTCTGTCCTAGTTATCTGGTATCACAAGATACAGTGATCGGGAAGAATAAACATTGTGACCTGCATGAAATGAGACAGGAGCATACGTTTCTCTGTGATGCAGGACCATGAACACTACTCAATCTTGTGTCTTTCATCAGTCTCCTAATGTTTTCCTTGTCCTGTACTGTGGCCACATTAATTGTGGTAATGCGCATTATCGTTCCGTGGATTCCTTTAGGCGCTGCTCACGTTCATAGCGAATTGTATGTCCAGGTATTTGATATCGATGCCGGAGCTCGCCGTATGTTTTTGTTGAGCAATGTGTCAACCACCATCGTAAGCGATATATATCGTAGTCTATATATATATATATATATATATATATATATATATATATATATATATATATATATATATATATATATATATGCAGTCGCGGCCAGCTTCCTAGGTGCTGCAGGAGCCTCACAAGGATAGAAAGGACTCCTAGGGCGAGAAGTGAAAAGTATACGGGCCTGTCATAATGCAGTTTTTTAGCCTTTCCCTATCTTTGTTTCAGCTTCAAGTGTGCAAGGCGTATGGTTCATGTGACGGAACTCCTCGTGTCCAGTGGGGCTGCGCCACAGAGCTGGCTCTGATCCTTGCTCGCTGATTTAGTCTCTTCATAAAATCCAAAGCTTTCCATTCTCCTCGGAATGATGCCCTGTAGTGATGCCCTACAGCAGCTCCTCCCTAAGAACTGCATCGTTTTTACCCCTCCACTTGTCACCTTACCGCTCTCATTTTCGTCCTTGCTTTCTTAAACTCTTAGGATCACTTCTGTTAGGTTACCAATGTGGCTTTCGCGTTGCTGCAACGATCAGTCAGGGAGGTTCAGTCAGGAATGTGTACAAATACTGCAGATGCTCAGTGTTTTCTGTTTTTGTCTTTGAAAGAAAAAGAAATGCGATTGAAAAACTGTGGAAAGAGGGCGATGCTCGCCTTAACTTTTCCTTCAACAAAGTTATTTTATTTCTCTTTAAGATAATTTCACGTACCATATTGAGACTTTTGAATTACGTGCCGAGGAGGAGAACCGATGGATAAGGAAAAGATAGACATGCAAGAAGCCGGAATGGTAGATAACTCGATTGTTCTGAGATAGGAGTTTACTGTGGCGTCGTGTGTGGAAAACATTCGTGACCAAAGAAGCATGGAAACAGAATGGGGAAACGTACTTCACTAAGGTAACAAGCTTGAGGATGGTTCAGTCACGAATGGGTGAACAACAGGTGATACAGAGTCATACAGAGGAGTCCAAACAGCAACAGACCATTGGGTGCTCTCGAGGTTGTTGATGATAGTGGTGATACTTAGCGTTATCCGTTTTATTGTAACAAAAGAAAATGGGCTGTTGAGTAAAACTGAGAGCTGTGGAACGATGAAGCTTGCCTTTTTTTGTCCCCCACAAAATTATTAATTTTTGAGTTCAAGAAATATAGGCACTTTTTAGAGGACACTTGAATGATATGTGGAGGAAGGATGATGAATGAGAAAGAAATAAATGATGATCGAACATTTAGCCGTTTCCTTACGAAGTTTTCCTTTGAGGTTAGAGTGGACTGGTCTCCCGTTTCGTGAAACGTTCGTGTGTACAAGGAATCATGGAACGAGAAAATTTCCTATACTTTCCTCAGACATCTAGCTTCAGGCACTGGGAGGTCACTACTTATTACTCTCAAAAATGAGTGTACAAAAATTTCTATGGTGAAAATCTCTTTCCAATATAGGAAGAGATTTCGCCTTAGAAATTTATCCAAAAATGTACTTCACCTTACTCAAGGTTAAAGAATTTTTATAGCTATGAATATTAGGATCCCAGAGTTATATTCGCATACAAAAGTAAATCATAAAATGTTGAAGAATTCCGAATTCCAATTTGTCTTGTTGTTCACAGAGGCCCCAGTCATGCGTGCGTTCGTACACGCAATCGTTCGACCGTCATGCATTTTTCTTGGAGACTGATGGAGCGATTTTGATCAAACCTTATGGGAATATTGCATAGGCAAGGAGGACGTGGTTGCCGTTATGTAGGTTAGATTACTTCATCCTCCAGGGGCGGAGCGAGTAGGGTTCTGCGTGCCACGCACAAACTTGACGACGAGGGTCTAGGAGTCGGTGAAATACCGATGCCTGAAATTGATCCTCGCAACAGTGACTGTGACCAACCTGTTGTGTTGAGGCTCTTTAGAACACCAGAGGTAAAGAGCCTTACGTCTACTGTACTGTACTGTATATATATATATATATATATATATATATATATATATATATATATATATATATATATATATTTTTTTTTTTTTTTTTTTTTAACTATTCGCCATTTCCCGCATTAGCGAGGTAGCGTTAAGAACAGAGGAATGGGCCTTTGAGGGAATATCCTTACCTGGCCCCGTTCTCTGTTCCTTTTGGAAAATCAAAAAAAAATAATGAGAAGGGAGGATTTCCAGCCCCCCGCTCCCTCCCCTTTTAGTCGCCTTCTACGACACGCAGGGAATACGTGGGAAGTATTCTTTCTCCCCTATCCCCAGGGACAATATATATGTATATATATATATATATATATATATATATATATATATATATATAAGGGGGAGCGGGGGGCTGGAAATCCTCCCCTCTCGTTTTTAATTTTCCAAAAGAAGGAACAGAGAAGGGGGCCAAGTGAGGATATTCCCTCAAAGGCTCAGTCCTCTGTTCTTAACGCTACCTCGCTAATGCGGGAAATGGCGAATAGTATAGAAAAAGAGGAGAAATATATATAAGGACCTGCTCTTATCAGTGACCAGTATCGATGAGACGGACTATTTGTTCTAATGTAATTTAGCTCGGTGGTACAAGAGGAGAGAAATATCTATCGCAAATAAGGTGCCGGGACTTTTGTGCTCCTCTCTGTTCTTTCAGTCCATAATCGGCCGGTTGTAGCAGTTGTTGATGGAGCGACTTCTTCCCCTTATCCTATACATAGCGGTGTCCCTCATGGTTCTGTCCTGTCTACTGTTTTCTTTCTTCTCTCACTCTTGAACTCCTAACCTAGTTCACTCTCACACTGATGATTCAACTCAGCTGTATTTCAACTCAGTTACCCTACCAATTTATTCTGATACTCTCGCACTGAACACATCGCCTGTCTTAAATCGTACTTTTGCAGCATCTCAGAATGACCATGTATTGACTAACAAAAACGCAGTTTCTTCTCATATCTCTCAAAATTCCTCTTACTTCTGTTGAATTTCACACTTCCGCCCCACAGTAACATGAACATGTTGGACATGACCGTATGCTCCGCTCTGTCTGGGTAAACCCTACATAATCAGCGCCGCAAGATCTGTTTCCCAAAAGCTGAGGGTGTTGTAAAGGCGCCGTGGTTAACTTTCTTGTGGTCAGGTATTCCATATCTGCAGGTGTTTATACTCGTGCCAGTAAGGAGAACTGCTCGCATATTTGGGGTTTTTCTTCCTCTACTTTTCTCTAACCCAAAGTGGAATGAAAAGCCGCACGTCTCATCAGTCTCCATCTATCACCTTTTTTTTTTTTTCAACCCTCCTTCCTGGTCGGTGAGATGTTACTGCACTACTTCTGTTGGGGGGGATTTTTTTTTTCTTTTTGTTTTCCTGGCTGCTGTTCTCATGAGCTGTGTGCATGGTACGTGTCTAGCTGCTGCCGTCTGTAGTTTATGTGTGGAGACGGTCCATATGAGGATTGACCGTTATGATACCTCCCGCTTTTCTCTCGAACTCCGAAGCTACAGAATTACTATCCTCCTTTTTCGCTCTTCCCAGTACCATTCTGCCCTTAAGAGGCAAATTGACACTTGAAATCTCTAATTCATTTCGTTTTTTTCCTTAAACTCTATTTCTTCTTCATCGGAGATTTGCTTTAGTACAGACACATTCGTAACGTAATTTTGATACTTCTTAAGGAAACGAACATAGCAAACTAATTAAGAATATTAAACCAAATAAACAGAGGTTTACAGTTTACATCGGAAGAGGAGAGATGAAGATTTCCGTTTTTAGATACATTAAGTTGGAAATGTGACCAATGCACTGTAATCCTAGAAATAACACTGATTATATTCGTTAAGTTTGGAATGATCATTAGGTCATTTTCGAGGGAAATTGAACTATGCAGCGACGACCACTTGGAGGAAGACGTCAGATATTGAGGCCTTCAAGAAGTTGTGTTGCTCTGAAGGTTTTTTGATTAAAGCTTTAGACAGGATGTGGCACCAGGGTCTGATCTCTATTTTCCCTTTATTGTTTTCCCTCCCTCAATGCGCTCCTTTATATCTAGCTTCCCCTTTTCGCTGATCTGCCTCAGTGGTTGTAGATGGATCAGCTTCTCCCCCTTTCTCTATCAACGACGGTATCCCTCAAAGTTCTGTCCTTTTTCTCCTTGTCATCAACGATTTCCTATCTTCCACAAATAACCAAGTGCACTCTTACGGTGACGACTCAACACTTGCATTCCTCCACATGCCTCAATTCTGCTCCTTCCTCTCATACTCGATCTGCTTCTCGTGACATAATTTCCTTGGTAAAGTCAGACTTGCACGGGATATCTTAGTGGGATAGACGAAATCTGGTTAAGTTTAATGCCTTCAAGACCCAGTTTCTACCCATCCCTATATCTCTCCCTACAACTCTCCTTTATCTTTTGACAGTTCTGTAATTCCACCTCTTGAGTCAGTGAACTTACTTGGTATTTCTGTACTATCCACTCTATCTTGAAAACCCCACATCACGGAAATAGCTGAGTCTACCTCTAAGAAATTAGGAGTTCTGATAAGATGTCGAAAGCGATCCGACCAGTAAACTCTCCCAGGCTTACTTCAAAACTTGGCACGCTTGCCCTACACCGCAATGTTGGTTTACTTTCCCTCTTCTATACGTATTAAGTTTTTGCTCCCGAGAGCTGGTTGCTTGTGTGCCCTCATCACTAGTAAGACCACGCAATACTCGGCAAGCTGCTGTGCCATGATTACTGTGTGGCCGTTGGCAGCTCAGGTGTGGGCCGTTTTGATATCTGTTGCTTTCCTTACGCCTGTCTTTCTCAACAGCTATGATCTAGCACATATTAAAAGACAGGTGTTTCACTTCTCCTAGATACGTAGATACTTTCCCTCGTCTCTTCTTTTGCCCTTTCCGAAGCCTCCCTATATATCATTGAAGGCCCGGCCTTGTTGTGGACTTTCGTCCGTGACTGGAGCCTCTAGCGTTAAAAGGAAATCACAGGTAAGGCCAGATACACAATCAGAAGCCCAGTGTTGAAGGCAGCACAGTGGAAAACAAGGAGTCTATAGTAGTTTCATACTGAAGAAAGGCCTCAGATATAAGTACATGCTTGCAGAAGACAGAAATAAGCATTGCTATTTCGTTCGGGATGAAGATGATATTAGAAGTGTTGACGACGATAGCGTGGTATACGGTATACCCTGCATTGGTTGTCTGCCCATTTAGTATGGGGGAAACAGGACGACGTATGGACGAAAGTATCGGCGAACATGAAGTTGATATAATTTATCAGGACATCGAACTGGGTCGTTGTCCACATGAACACTTCCCAAGCCGCGAGGAGATGACTTGATGCATAGACGCATAAAGGATTGAACGAACGATTGAGAAAAGCCTAGGAAGCGGCCCACTTATGCGCAGAAGTGACCGTTAACGGTGAAGGTTTCATGCGACGGGTTACAGTAACTGCGAAGCATGGTGGTGACAGAAAGTAGAGGGAGGAGGACAGAGCCGGGGAGTAGGGGAACAGGCCAGCTGGGAGGGGAGGTCAGGGAGGATGGGGGAGCGCGATGCGACGGTCAGAGTAGAGAGTTTTGGCTTGTGGATAAATTCTTGTGTCTTTGTACATCATCACCCAGTCTCTTAGATTAAGACATCTGCGCAAGCCGGGACGTTAGAGGCATAAAGCTCAGTAACTTTCACCAGTCTTTACTCACCAGCCTAATTCACATAAGATAGATAGACAGGTAGGTGGATAGATAGAGAAGTTTATGCATAGATATCGTTATAGGTGATCGTCTCAGAGGTCGATATCTATATATGTATCAGTGTACAGAAAATCAGACGGACATTTTCAAGCGCATGAGAGTGTACGTGACCCAGATACAATATAAACAAGCCCAACTGATAATATTCGACAAACTTACACGGTATAAAATTTCATACAGCAATATTAATGGGTTGCCGCTTTACCCCCGACACACTACATAATTTCTAGCTAAAGTAGGACAGAGCTGGGGGCTTGGCCCTGGTCTTGGCCAGGGTCTTAGCGGAGTTAAAATAAATATTATTCCTCAAGTTTAAGACGAGAACAACCTTTCAGTTTATGATATTCTTGTAATCTTAGAGAACATCCCTTTTTTTTTTTGCATGTTCTCCATCACGGTAAATCTATACTTATGGTCTGAAATTCTTTTTTCTTTTCTAATATATTGATTATGATTATTTTTTCATCATGATGCCCTCATTAAATGAGAGATCATCATAGTCGTACAGTAGATATATACATGACGAGTCCATTTACGTGAAACCCAACGGTGATTTACAGTCATTAATGATAATATATCTCGTTTTACGACGGACGCCAGAGCTGTAATTAAAGCAGAGCGATATTTACGAATAATGGCTCGTGTTGCGTCCAGTCGGGAGGAACACGAGAGGTGAGGAGGTGGAGGAGCAGCAGGAGCTGGGGGAGGAGGAGGAGGAGGAGGAGGTGTCGTCGTCTGTCTGGTCGTCAAGCGAGGCCCTGGAAGCAAATAGTTCGCAGCAGTATCGCCATCACCGGAGCTACAGCGTCACCTCAAAAATACAAAGTCTGAGTAAGCCTGCCTTCGCGTTTGACAGTTGGCCAAGTTTTGCAATATGTGTCGGGAAGTTTTCTAATATGGTGTATATAGCCAATTGCTCCAGAGGAGGCTCCGGTTATTAACTTACTTTGTCATATGTACTACTTATATATATATATATATATATATATATATATATATATATATATATATATATATATATATATATTTATTTTATTTTATTATACTTTGTCGCTGTCTCCCGCGTTTGCGAGGTAGCGCAAGGAAACAGACGAAAGAAATGGCCCAACCCCCCCCCCCCATACACATGTATATACATACGTCCACACACGCAAATATACATACCTACACAGCTTTCCATGGTTTACCCCAGACGCTTCACATGCCTTGATTCAATCCACTGACAGCACGTCAACCCCGGTATACCACATCGCTCCAATTCACTCTATTCTTTGCCCTCCTTTCACCCTCCTGCATGTTCAGGCCCCGATCACACAAAATCTTTTTCACTCCATCTTTCCACCTCCAATTTGGTCTCCCTCTTCTCCTCGTTCCCTCCACCTCCGACACATATATCCTCTTGGTCAATCTTTCCTCACTCATTCTCTCCATGTGACCAAACCATTTCAAAACACCCTCTTCTGCTCTCTCAACCACGCTCTTTTTATTTCCCCACATCTCTCTTACCCTTACGTTACTTACTCGATCAAACCACCTCACACCACACATTGTCCTCAAACATCTCATTTCCAGCACATCCATCCTCCTGCGCACAACTCTATCCATAGTCCACGCCTCGCAACCATACAACATTGTTGGAACCACTATTCCTTCAAACATACCTATTTTTGCTTTCCGAGATAATGTTCTCGACTTCCACGCATTCTTCAAGGCTCCCAGAATTTTCGCCCCATCCCCCACCCTATGATCCACTTCCGCTTCCATGGTTCCATCCGCTGCCAGATCCACTCCCAGATATCTAAAACACTTCACTTCCTCCAGTTTTTCTCCATTCAAACTCACCTCCCAATTGAATTGACCCTCAACCCTACTGTACCTAATAACCTTGCTCTTATTCACATTTACTCTTAACTTTCTTCTTTCACACACTTTACCAAACTCAGTCACCAGCTTCTGCAGTTTCTCACATGAATCAGCCACCAGCGCTGTATCATCAGCGAACAACAACTGACTCACTTCCCAAGCTCTCTCATCCCCAACAGACTTCATACTTGCCCCTCTTTCCAAAACTCTTGCATTCACCTCCCTAACAACCCCATCCATAAACAAATTATATATAAACAAATATATATAAACAAATATATATATATTATTATTATTATTATTATTATACTTTGTCGCTGTCTCCCGCGTTAGCGAGGTAGCGCAAGGAAACAGACAAAAGAATGGCCCCACCCACCCACATACACATGTATATACATACACGTCCACACACGCACATATACATACCTATACATCTCAACGTATACAGATGTATATACACACACAGACATATACATATATACACATGTACATAATTCATACTGTCTGCCCTTATTCATTCTTGTCGTCACCCCGCCACACATGAAATAACAACCACCTCCCCCCGCATGTGCGCAAGGTAGCGCTAGGAAAAGACAACAAAGGCCACGTTCGTTCACACTCAGTGTCTAGCTGTCATGTATAATGCACCGAAACCACAGCTCCCTTTCCACATCCAAGCCCACACAATACTTTCCATGGTTTACCACAGACGCTTCACATGCCCTGGTTCAACCCATTAACAGCACGTCGACCCCGGTATACCACATCATTCCAATTCACTCTATTCCTTGCACGCCTTTCACCCTCCTGCATGTTCAGGCCCCGACCACTCAAAATCTTTTTCACTCCATCTTTCCACCTCCAATTTGGTCTCCCACTTCTCGTTCCCTCCAACTCTGACACATATATCCTCTTTGTCAATCTCTCCTTACTCATTCTCTCCATGTGATCAAACCATTTCAAAACACCCTCTGCTGCGCTCTCAACCGCACTCATTTATTTCCACACATCTCTCTTACCCTTTCATTACTTACTCGATCAACCCACCTCACACCACAAATTGTCTTCAAACATCTCATTTCCGGCACACCCACCCTCCTGCGCACAACTCTATGTATAGCCCACGCGTCGCAACCATATAACATTGTTGGAACCACTATTCCTTCAAACATACCCATATTTGCTTTCCAAGATAACTTTCTCGACTTCCACATATTTTTCAACGCTCCCAGAACTTTCGCCCCCTCCCTAACCCTATGATTCACTTCCGCTTCCATGGTTCCATCCGCTGCCAGATCCACTCCCAGATATCTAAAACACTTTACTTCCTCCAGTTTTTCTCTATTCAAACTTACCTCCCAATTGACTTGTCCCTCAACCCTACTGTTCCTAATAACCTTGCTCTTATTCACATTTACTTTCAGCTTTCTTCTTTCACACACTTTACCAAACTCAGTCACCAGCTTCTGCAGTTTCTCACCTGAATCAGCCACCAGCGCTGTATCATCATTGAGCAACTGCTGACTCACTTCCCAAGCTCTCTCATCCGCAACAGACTGCATACTTGCCCCTTTTTCCAAAACTCTTGCATCCACCTCCCTAACAACCCCATCCATAAACAAGTTAAATAACCATGGAGACATAACGCACCCCTGCCGCAAACCTACATTTACTGAGAACCAATCACTTTCCTCTCTTCCTACACTGTACACATGCCTTACATCCTCAATAAAAACTTTTCACTGCTTCTAACAACTTGCCTGCCACACCATATATTCTTGATACCTTCCACAAAGCATCTCTATCAACTCTATCATATGCCTTCTCCAGATCCATAAATGCTACGTGCAAATCCATTTGCTTTTCTGAGTATTTCTCACATACATTCCTCAAAGCAAACACCTGATCCACACATCCTCTACCACTTCTGAAACCACACTGCTCTTCCCCAATCTGATGCTCCCTTATAATTTCCCTGGAATACTCAACAAACTTATACCTCTGTAATTTGAGCACTCACTTTTATCCCCTTTGCCTTTGTACATTGGCACTATGCAACCATTCCGCCAATCCTCAGGCACCTCACCGTGAGTTATACATACATTAAATAACCTTACCAACCAGTCAACAAGACAGTCACCCCCTTTTTTTTGATGAATTCCACTGCAATACCATCCAAACCCGCTGCCTTGCCGGCTTTCATCTTCCCCAAAGCTTTTACTACCTCTTCTCTGTTTACCAAATCATCTTCCCTAACCCTCTCACTTTGCACATCACCTCGACCAAAACACCCTATATCTGCCACTCTATCATCAAACACATTCAACAAACCTTCAAAATACTCACTCCATCTCCTTCTCACATCACCACTACTTGTTATCACTTCCCCATTAGCCCCATTCACTAATCTTCCCATTTGATCCCTTGTCTTACGCACTTTATTAACCTCCTTCCAAAACATCTTTTTATTATCCCTAAAATCTAATGATACTCTCTCGTCTCAACTCTCATTTGCCCTCTTTTTCACCTCTTGCACCTTTGTCTTGACCTTCTACCTCTTTCTTTTATACGTCTCCCGGTCATTTGCATAATTTCCCTGCAAAAATTGTCCAAATGCCTCTCTCTTCTCTTTCACTAATAATCTTACTTCTTCATCCCACCACTCACTACCCTTTCTGATCTGCCCACCTCCCACGCTTCTCATGCCACAAGCATCTTTTGCGCAAGCCATCACTGCTCCCCTAAATACATTCCATTCCTCCCCCACTCCCCTTACCTCCTTTGTTCTCACCTTTTTCCATTCTGTACTCACTCTCTCCTAGTACTTCCTCACTCAATTCTCCTTCCCAAGCTCACTTACTCTTACCACTCTCTTCACCCCAACATTCTCTCTTCTTTTCTGAAGACCTCTACAAATCTTCACCATCGCCTTCACAGGATAATGATCAGACATCCCTCCAGTTGCACCTCTCAGCACATTAACATCCAAAAGTCTCTCTTTCGCGCTCCTATCAATTAACACGTAATCCAATAACGCTCTCTGGCCATCTCTCC
>NC_092236.1:18954517-18957017 GCF_036320965.1 Panulirus ornatus | reverse complement strand
TTCCACCTCCAATTTGGTCTCCCACTTCTCGTTCCCTCCAACTCTGACACATATATCCTCTTTGTCAATCTCTCCTTACTCATTCTCTCCATGTGATCAAACCATTTCAAAACACCCTCTGCTGCGCTCTCAACCGCACTCATTTATTTCCACACATCTCTCTTACCCTTTCATTACTTACTCGATCAACCCACCTCACACCACACATTGTCTTCAAACATCTCATTTCCGGCACACCCACCCTCCTGCGCACAACTCTATGTATAGCCCACGCGTCGCAACCATATAACATTGTTGGAACCACTATTCCTTCAAACATACCCATATTTGCTTTCCAAGATAACTTTCTCGACTTCCACATATTTTTCAACGCTCCCAGAACTTTCGCCCCCTCCCTAACCCTATGATTCACTTCCGCTTCCATGGTTCCATCCGCTGCCAGATCCACTCCCAGATATCTAAAACACTTTACTTCCTCCAGTTTTTCTCTATTCAAACTTACCTCCCAATTGACGTGTCCCTCAACCCTACTGTTCCTAATAACCTTGCTCTTATTCACATTTACTTTCAGCTTTCTTCTTTCACACACTTTACCAAACTCAGTCACCAGCTTCTGCAGTTTCTCACCTGAATCAGCCACCAGCGCTGTATCATCATTGAGCAACTGCTGACTCACTTCCCAAGCTCTCTCATCCGCAACAGACTGCATACTTGCCCCTTTTTCCAAAACTCTTGCATCCACCTCCCTAACAACCCCATCCATAAACAAATTAAATAACCATGGAGACATCACGCACCCCTGCCGCAAACCTACATTCACAGAGAACCAATCACTTTCCTCTCTTCCTACACTGTACACATGCCTTACATCCTCAATAAAAACTTTTCACTGCTTCTAACAACTTGCCTGCCACACCATATATTCTTGATACTTTCCACAGAGCATCTCTATCAACTCTATCATATGCCTTCTCCAGATCCATAAATGCTACGTGCAAATCCATTTGCTTTTCTGAGTATTTCTCACATACATTCCTCAAAGCAAACACCTGATCCACACATCCTCTACCACTTCTGAAACCACACTGCTCTTCCCCAATCTGATGCTCCCTTATAATTTCCCTGGAATACTCAACAAACTTATACCTCTGTAATTTGAGCACTCACTTTTATCCCCTTTGCCTTTGTACATTGGCACTATGCAACCATTCCGCCAATCCTCAGGCACCTCACCGTGAGTTATACATACATTAAATAACCTTACCAACCAGTCAACAAGACAGTCACCCCCTTTTTTTTGATGAATTCCACTGCAATACCATCCAAACCCGCTGCCTTGCCGGCTTTCATCTTCCCCAAAGCTTTTACTACCTCTTCACTGTTTACCAAATCATCTTCCCTAACCCTCTCACTTTGCACATCACCTCGACCAAAACACCCTATATCTGCCACTCTATCATCAAACACATTCAACAAACCTTCAAAATACTCACTCCATCTCCTTCTCACATCACCACTACTTGTTATCACTTCCCCATTAGCCCCATTCACTAATCTTCCCATTTGATCCCTTGTCTTACGCACTTTATTAACCTCCTTCCAAAACATCTTTTTATTCTCCCTAAAATCTAATGATACTCTCTCGCCTCAACTCTCATTTGCCCTCTTTTTCACCTCTTGCACCTTTGTCTTGACCTTCTACCTCTTTCTTTTATACGTCTCCCAGTCATTTGCATAATTTCCCTGCAAAAATTGTCCAAATGCCTCTCTCTTCTCTTTCACTAATAATCTTACTTCTTCATCCCACCACTCACTACCCTTTCTGATCTGCCCACCTCCCACGCTTCTCATGCCACAAGCATCTTTTGCGCAAGCCATCACTGCTCCCCTAAATACATTCCATTCCTCCCCCACTCCCCTTACCTCCTTTGTTCTCACCTTTTTCCATTCTGTACTCACTCTCTCCTAGTACTTCCTCACTCAATTCTCCTTCCCAAGCTCACTTACTCTCACCACTCTCTTCACCCCAACATTCTCTCTTCTTTTCTGAAGACCTCTACAAATCTTCACCATCGCATTCACAGGATAATGATCAGACATCCCTCCAGTTGCACCTCTCAGCACATTAACATCCAAAAGTCTCTCTTTCGCGCTCCTATCAATTAACACGTAATCCAATAACGCTCTCTGGCCATCTCTCCCACTTACATATATATTCTTATGTATATCTCTCTTTTTAAACCAGGTATTCCCAATCACCAGTCCTTTTTCAGCACCTAAATCTACCAGCTCTTCACCATTTCCATTTACAACACTGAACACCCCATGTGCACCAATTATTCCCTCAACTGCCACATTACTCACCTTTGCATTCAAATCACCCATCACTATAATCCGGTCTCGTGAATCTATGCTACTAACACACTCACTCAGCTGCTCCCAAAACACTTGCCTCTCATGGTCTTTCTTCTCATGCCCAGGTGCATATGTACCAATAATC
>NC_092236.1:18927017-18952017 GCF_036320965.1 Panulirus ornatus | reverse complement strand
CCCCACCCTATGATCCACTTCCGCTTCCATGGTTCCATCCGCTGCCAGATCCACTCCCAGATATCTAAAACACTTTACTTCCTCCAGTTTTTCTCCATTCAAACTTACCTCCCAATTGACTTAACCCTCAACCCTACTGTACCTAATTACCTTGCTCTTATTCACATTTACTCTTAACTTTCTTCTTTCACACACTTTACCAAACTCAGTCACCAGCTTCTGCAGTTTCTCACATGAATCAGCCACCAGCGCTGTATCATCAGCGAACAACAACTGACTCACTTCCCAAGCTCTCTCATCCACAACAGACTTCATACTTGCTCCTCTTTCCAAAACTCTTGCATTCACCTCCCTAACAACCCCATCCATAAACAAATTAAACAACCATGGAGACATCACACACCCCTGCCGCAAACTACATTCACTGAGAACCAATCACTTTCCTCTCTTCCTACACGTACACATGCCTTACATCCTCGATAAAAACTTTTCACTGCTTCTAACAACTTGCCTCACACACCATATATTCTTAATACCTTCCACCGAGCATCTCTATCAACTCTATCATATGCCTTCTCCAGATCCATAAATGCTACATACAAATCCATTTGCTTTTCTAAGTATTTCTCACATACATTCTTCAAAGCAAACACCTGATCCACACATCCTCTACCACTTCTGAAACCACACTGCTCTTCCCCAATCTGATGCTCTGTACATGCCTTCACCCTCTCAATCAATACCCTCCCATATGATTTACCAGGAATACTCAACAAACTTATACCTTTGTAATTTGAGCACTCACTCTTATCCCCTTTGCCTTTGTACAAAGGCACTATGCACGCATTCCGCCAATCCTCAGGCACCTCACCATGAGTCATACATACATTAAATAACCTTACCAACCAGTCAATAATACAGTCACCCCCTTTTTTAATAAATTCCACTGCAATACCATCCAAACCTGCTGCCTTGCCGGCTTTCATCTTCCGCAAAGCTTTTACTACTTCTTCTCTGTTTACCAAATCATTTTCCCTAACCCTCTCACTTTGCACACCACCTCGACCAAAACACCCTATATCTGCCACTCTATCATCAAACACATTCAACAAACCTTCAAAATACTCACTCCATATATATATATATATATATATATATATATATATATATATATATATATATGTATATCTTGACAGACTATAGCTATAGACACGCAGTTACGTAATATCCTATTACTTATACCAATATAGATCCTAATGAACAATCAGAATGTGCTCCGGAAACAAATGACATTATACTCCAGGATTGCAGTGCACATAAACCAGGGCGTATCTTGATCCCAACATATTGAGCACAGTGCTAAACCCCCTCTCCATTAGTGCTGCTCCCTCCCCTCCCTCCCCCTGTGAGGGGAAAGGGTAGTCTCATTAGTTCCGAAATCATTACATTCTCCCCTTGATCGTTTAGGGCCCTGTGGCCGAGGCTAGGCACTGCGCGAGTGTATGTGTGTGTGTGTGTGTGTGTGTGTGTGTGTGTGTGTGTGTGTGTGTGTGTGTGTGTGTGTACATAAAAAAAACGCACATTCGAAATAATTAATGACACTTGCCAGTGTTAATGAGAGAGAGAGAGAGAGAGAGAGAGAGAGAGAGAGAGAGAGAGAGAGAGAGAGAGAGAGCGGGGGGGGGAGAGACTCTCTCAAAGTATCTATTGAGATGAAGAGACGACGAGAGGGGAGGGGGAAAAAGTATGAGGTACGGTATCCCTATAATGTGGAGGATGGGGGGGTTAGATGATGATGCTCAGTGCCAGATGCCTATTCAAAGAGCGTCACTTGGGTTTCATGGCAGGAATTTATACACACTCCTTCCCTGTTACGTGAACACCCTCCCCGCCTGACGGTGAAGGGAGGAGATGCAAGGGCGTTGCAAGGAGGGAGGAGGGCGTGGCGAGGAGGGAGGAGGGGCAAGGTCGTGGCAAGGAGGGAGGAGGCGAATAGCAGTGCCGTAGTAGTGGAGGTTCTCAGGAGAGATGGACGAAACAGAGATGATAAGAGATAAGAGAAGGTGTGAACGAGATAAGCGAGAAAAAAGTGATTAAAAAAGAGGCGAAACTTGATGATGATGATGATGATGAAAATGATGATGATGATGATGATGATGATGATGATGAAAATGATGAGATCTCATCATGATGATGTTGCTGCTGATGATGGAGATGATGAGGTATCATGATGATGATGATGATGATGAAGATTATGAGGTATCATGAAGATGATGATGTTGACGATGATGAAGATGATTGGGTATCATGATGATGATGATGTTGATGATGAAAATGATGAGGTATCAGGATGATGATGATGATGCTGATGATGATGTTGTTGATGATGAAAATGATGAGGTATCACGATGATGATGATGAAGATGATGAGGTATCATGAAGATGGTGATGATGATGATGATGATGATTATGAAGGTGATGAGGTATCATCAGGATGATGATGTTGATGATGGTGATGGTGATTAGGTATCATGATGATGATGATGTTGATGGTGAAAATGATGAGATATCACGATGATGATGATGAAGATGATGAGGTATCATGAAGATGAAGATGATGATGAAGGTGATGAGGTATCACGATGATGATGATGATGATGATGATGATGATGATGAAGGTGATGAGGTATCATGAGGATGATGATGATGTTGTTGATGAAAATGATGAGGTATCATGATGATGATGATGATGAAGGTGATGAGGTATCATGAAGATGATGATGATGATGATGATGATGATGATGAAGGTGATGAGGTATCATGAAGATGATGATGATGATGATGATGATGATGATGAAGGTGATGAGGTATCATTAGGATGATGATGATGTTGATGAGCCTCTCATCCTTGTTGGGAATTACCCACCAGACCTGTACGATGGTGTGGTCATCGCGGACGGTGGAGGACTTGCTCATGTCAACTCACTCGACCCGTCGCTTCCCAGTCATTTCAACGGGTCGCAGGACATGCACAGACACCTGTGGAGCCTGATGCAGGTGTTCGAACATCTGTGCCCCACTTATATTGATCTCGGTAATGACGAACTGTACGCCACGAGTCTGCTCCGATACGGATGGGACGTTTTGATGTGATGGTGAAAACTCTCTCTCTCTCTCTCTCTCTCTCTCTCTCTCTCTCTCTCTCTCTCTCTCTCTCTCTCTCTCTCTCTCTCTCTCTCTCTCTCTCATGACATCATTTCGTCCTAGGTCCTCATCGGTAGCCTGACTTCATGATGAAATATCATTTTTAGATACCCAGAGGCAGCTACTCTCTCTCTCTCTCTCTCTCTCTCTCTCTCTCTCTCTCTCTCTCTCTCTCTCTCTCTCGTCTCAGCTCCCGCCCCTCCCCCTGCACGTGTCAGCGGCAGAAATAGCCCTCTAGGTGCCATTCACACGTTGCCAAGCATGTACAGAGACACTCCCTGGCATCCCTCATGACTCACCTTGGCACTCTCCCTCTCCGCCACACGTTCCTCCCTCACTTTTTTCCTCCTTTTTTCCCTCCCAATCTTTCTCACGCTTGCGACTCTCTCTCTCTCTCTCTCTCTCTCTCTCTCTCTCTCTCTCTCTCTCTCTCTCTCTCTCTCTCTCTCTCTCTCTCCGGCCGTGGCCCATGGCAAAGCATCCTATCGTAGGTACTCGTAGGTAGGTAGACAGGCACGTAGCTATTATGCGTTGTTAGGTAAGTTTTCGTAGGTAGACAGGTCGGTACTCGTAGGCAGTAGATTCTTGTAGGAAGTAGGTACTCGTAGGTAGTAGGTACTCACAGATAGTAGGTAGTAATTACCCACAGGTAGATGGGTACTGTCTTCTAACGGACTGAAAAAGAATAATGAGGTGAATTCTGAAATCGTAAAAAGAAGGCAGGATAAATGGTTTAAAACAGTTCCAGATGAAGTCAAGACTGATAAAGTGCAGTGTGTGTGTGTGTGTGTGTGTGTGTGTGTGGGGCGGCAGATCACAGCAGTGTTGGTAAACAATCAAGAGCGCGACGCGCAAGCTCTTCCTAATGGCAATATTATCGTATGTGTTCGAAAAAAAATGTAGGTGCTCTCTCTCTCTCTCTCTCTCTCTCTCTCTCTCTCTCTCTCTCTCTCTCTCTCTCTCTCTCTCTCTCTCTCTCTCTCTCTCTCTCTCATGTTTGTTTGGCTCGTCAATATGCTTTCCCCCCTACTACTTTTTTCTCCCCCTCCTCCTCCTCCTCCTGCCTAGCTACAGCTTGGCACACCCAACATGTGTATTTCAGATCTTGTGGCGGGCGCCCCTCCTTGATGCACGGTCGCCTACTGGCGTTTTTGTCTCTTTTTATAACACGCCGCTGCCTCTCACAGCTCCAGCTTACATCACGCGGAGCAGACCATGTCACGCGAAGGGTCTGATGCCTCACGCCCGCGCTCCTGCCCCGCCTTCAAGCTTGAGAGCACAGCCCTACACACACACACACACACACACACACACACACACACACACACACACACATACACACGAGTGTAAAACTCCCTCCCATCACAGTGCA
The DNA here is from genome assembly GCF_036320965.1 of Panulirus ornatus. Lineage (NCBI taxonomy): Eukaryota > Metazoa > Arthropoda > Malacostraca > Decapoda > Palinuridae > Panulirus > Panulirus ornatus. The sequence goes on along the minus strand of NC_092236.1, from coordinate 18,947,441 downwards.
AAATGTATTTACAAAAAGGTAATTAATTATGTTACACACACACACACACACACACACACACACACGCGCGCGCGCGCGCGCGCGCGTTCCACATGGTGTTGTGGTTATCGTTACTGCCTGGGGTTGAATCTGGGACGCTGCCGTCGGCCCACAGCCAGTCCCAGCTGTTCATCTTCCCTTCAGAGCTGTTTGATAAATGAGTACTTAGCATAGGCTGGTGTGTGTGTGTGTGTGTGTGTGTGTGTGTGTGTGTGTGTGTGTAAATACTATTAGCGTAAAGACATGTTACAATAACAAGGCGAGAGATGCGGCAACACGAGTGTAAAGCTCTTTCCCCGTATCATACGAACAGTAATCACACAGCGAGGACATCAGCGGCAGAGACAGACCAGCCTTCATATCCCAATACATTGATGGTCTCCAGTGTCACAAGCCTATTTTGTTCTATTAAGGTGGGGGTAGTAGTGTGCGAAGTGGCCCTTGAATGAAAACATCTGTATATATATATCACTTCACTGTGGGAAATTGAGAATTGAAAATAGCAGTGGATGTGGGAAGATACATATGTTCCAAAGGCTCTCAAAACAGTTTGGTAATAAGAAATCGTCACAGGATGAGCACAGGGTGCACAATCAATTTGCCGGGGTTACTGGTACGAATCATATCTTCTCTGCCACCCTCTGTCCTCGATCGTCAGCTGTATAAGCTGTATCTCGTCTTAGACGCAAGACCTCTGTGTCTCTCTTACCTTCGTTGACTTGACCACAGCTAGAGAACTAGTCTCCCATATCATAGATCGTCAATAAAGCCTGCGAAGTCCCCTTCCGTGGCTTGGCGACTTCCTCCGTCAGTGTGGCTCAGCTGTGCTGGTTGTCACTAGAGGCATCTCCATCTTCCCGTCCCTTACCTTTGGCGCCCCTGAGGGCATAAAAGTAGGGCCGTTTTGCTTCCTCTTTCTCATACACGATGCTTTGATGGATGTTACCAACCTGACGGAGTTAAGAAGACTCCTCTGCTTGTGGTGTCAGCACCGACAGCTCGTGCAGGCCGCGGCAAGAGAGGCCCAGCCATATCGCCAGTGTCTCTATTGTGTATACTTTATCTGCATTTAAACACATGGTCTGCATAGGATATTAAGCATTAAGTATTATTATTATTATTATTATTATTATTATTATTATTATTGTTATTATTATTATTATTATTATTATTATTATTATTATTATTATTATTATTGTTATTATTATTATTATTATTATTATTATTATTATTATTATCATTATTATTATTATTATTATTATTATTATTATTATTATTATTATTATTATACACACACACACACACACACACACACACACACACATCTTTACCATATTCATTGCTTTCACGCTAAATCATATCCATGTGTTGCCCTTCAACCGTGCTTTGGTAAGATTATATATTTAGCCTTGCCGCACGTTCTGTGTCTTGCTTCTCGCCCCCATGTTCATGTTCTGTCTATATTTTTCCGCACGACCCCATGTTAATATCCTCTGTATGTCTTTTCGCACACCCCACGTAGGTATCACATTTACGACCCGCCACACGCCTCCCTTGTTAATGTCTTGTTTATGTCCTGCCACACGCACTCAGGTTGATGTCTTGTCTGTGTCTTGCCTCACTCTCCCATGTTTATGTCTTGTCTATGTCTTGTCTCCCTCCCATGTTATTGTCTCGTATGTGTCTTGCCTCACTCTACCATGTTTATGTCTCGTCTGTGTCTTGCCTCACTCTCCCATGTTAATGTCTCGTCTATGTCTTGCCTCAATCTCCCATGTTTATACCTCGTCTGTCTTGCCTCACTCCCCCATGTTAATGTCTCGTCTATGTCTTGCCTCACTCTCCCATGTTTATGTCTCGTCTGTGTCTTGCCTCACTCTCCCATGTTAAGGTCTCGTCTGTGTCTTGCCTCACTCTCCCATGTTTATGTCTCGTCTTGTGTCTTGCCTCACTCTCCCATGTTAAGGTCTCGTCTATGTCTTGCTTCACTCTCCCATGTTTATGTCTCGTCTGTGTCTTGCCTCACTCTCCCATATTAGTGTCTCGTCTATGTCTTGCCTCATGCCCTCAGGTTAATGATCGTTTAAGTCTTGCCTCATGCCCTCAGGTTAATGATCGTTTATGTCTTGCTTCATGGCCCCAGGTTAAGATCATATCTGTGTCTTTCCTCACGTCCCCAAGTTAATGTCTCGTCTGTGTCCTGCGTCATATCCTCATATCAATGTCTCGTCGATTTCTTTTTGTTTATAGTGTGGTGGTTAGAAGAGAGGAAAAAAGAAGTGGGAAAGGAGAAGGAATATCCTGAAATGAAAGAGAAAGTTGGGGTGTGTACAGATGTATGGTGTAGGGTTTCTGACGTATGTGGGTGATTTTCTGTAATGGTGTGTTAGGTGCCTTATCTATATACCCTCGGTAGACTGGGAATATGTATGAAGTTTTGATGTGGGAAAAGGGATTTTATAAGCTAAGCTTAGCTTCGTTCACCATGTACATTGGTGGATGGCTGGAGTGTTTTGAGGCTCCGGGAGAACCAAAGGTGTTCTGTGTTTGTATGGTGTTGTCGAGGTGTCGGATATATTCATAGTTGGAGTCATCGTTGTTTTCTTGTCTCTGCTCACCCAACCCCACGTTAATGTCTCGTCTCTTTCCTGCCTCACGTCCCCATGTAAACGTCTCCTTTATGCCCTGTCTCATCCCCCATGTTGTTAACATCTCGCCTGTGTTTTGCCTCACGCCACCAAGTTAATGTCTGGTCTATGTCTTTCATCACGCTCCCACGTTAAGATCACATTTATGCCTTGCTTCACGTCCACATTAAAACCTCATCCATGCCTTGCCCAAACCGACCCCATGCTCAGATTGGGTCTTGACCATCCAACACACCCTCACAATAAGATCACATCTATTTCCTTGTCGCATGCTTACACTAAGGTCACTTAGATCAGTGCGTTATACCAGGGTCAGTATAAGATCACAGTCATGTCTCGTCTTCTTTTCTTTTTTAACACCGTAGTGAAAACGTCACTGCAAAGCCATAATGTTTACGGTGAAACATCATCAGTGTCATCCCTTCCACCCAACTCGTGAGTGCTGTTTGAGTCACCATGTCTTTCACTGCCCCGAGCTGTCTGCAGGCAGATCCTTTCACTATCTCGTTCCCATCCCACCTGCAGTAGATAAAGTCAGTGTTTTTACCCTAATGCCTGCAGTAAGATCAACTTCGCTGTCTTGTCCACCGTCTGGGGTACATAAACGTCACTTGGCTTTGCCTTATCCTAATGCCTGCAGTGAACATCACTTTGCTGTCCTGTTCGTCTGGTCGCACCAAGATCAGACCGAACCATCCCTGGCTAGCGCTCCTCTGGTCGCTATGTTTGTCACAGGTCGTTACTCAGCTGCATTCTCAGCCCATTTCCGGCACCGCTCCCCGAGCTGTCCTTTACAGCTGTCGTGCTCTTCCTCACAGCTGCATCTTTTCCGCATTTTCTCGTGGCTCTTTGCTTGCGTGTTTGTCTGTCTGTCTGTTTCTCTGTGATTTTGATTTCGTTATTGATATTCGTCTGTTTGTTGTGAATATGTTCGTTGGTCTTCCTGCGGTAGTCTGTACACACACACACACACACACACACACACACACACACACACACACACACACACACACACACACACACACACACACACTCTCTCTCTCTCTCTCTCTCTCTCTCTCTCTCTCTCTGACGTACAGATGTGAGTACCAGTGCAATTGTTAACACGTCCCCTATCCTTCCTCCACATCTCTCCCTCTCCTCTGCTTCCCCATTTCCATGCCCCCCTCCCCCAATCTTTCACTCCCTATCCCCTTCCCTCCACTCTTTCCTCCCACATTTATAAGGACGTTCCTCGACTTCACACCAAGATATGTCAGGCAAAATCTCCTGCCAGTTATTTACGGGGCTGTAAAAGTTTAGTCGACCCTCGGTCCTGATAATGTTTTTATATCTTATTATCAGCGATGATGAGGATGACTTTGGAAGAAGGATGCTCATATATATATATATATATATATATATATATATATATATATATATATATATATATATATATATATATATAGATAGATAGATAGATAGATAGATAGATATATTGGAAAGGATCACAATTTTGCGCGTGATCAAGTATATTCTTTAGAGTCCACTGGGAAAATGAAACACGATAAGTTCCCAAGTGCACTTTCGTATAATAATCACATCATCAGGGAGAGAAATATAACAGTCAGTTGATATACAACGAAGAGACGTAGCTAGGACGCCATTTGATAAACATGCGATTGTCCAAGACAGACAACGAGCGTATCATAAACTTATTATTTTACAAATTTTATCAACAATAAAGTTATCCAATTTGTATAATCCATCACTGATATTAACATTATGATTCTTTGTGTATTTAATAATAGAAGATTCAATGATATTTATCGTGGTAATAGAGTTAGAGTTGATAACTGAGATGGCGTTACTCCAGTCAAAACAATGATCATAGTTTTTAACGTGATTAAATAAGGCATTTGATTCTTGTCCCGTTCTTATGCTATATTTATGTTGCTTAAGTCTAACAGAAGGATCCTTATCAGTCTGTCCAACATAAAACTTATCACAATTTCTACATGGCACTTTATAGATGCACCAAGGAGAATTTTCTGGTGAATTCCTGATTAAGATATTCTTTATAGTATTATTGTTGCTGAAGGCAACATTTACGTTAAAGGATTTAAGCAACATGGGAAGTAAAGTAAAATCATTCTTAAAAGGGAGAACTAGAAGATTCTTTGTGTCAATGGGAGGTTTGGGCTTAACGCTATAAAATTATTTCTTTGCTAACCTTAAGGTATTTATCAATGAAAGATCTAGGGTACTTTAACTTAGATCCAATAGAATATATCTTCTCAAACTCATCATCAATATACTCTGGACTGCAAATACGTAATGCCTTAAGGAACATAGATTGAAATGATGATGATTTAACTCTGTCAAGTTGAGATGAGTAATAATGGATATATGAGCATACATTGGTAGGTTTTCTGTATATGCTAAACTTAAACTTGTTTCCTTGCCAATGGATCATGCAATCTAAACACGATAACATATCATTATTTTCATTTTCTACAGTAAATTTGATGGAAGGTACTAAATTGTTAAGGGGAGAAATTTTCGAAAATTTTCATTTGTATGTATGTAGCTGATGTTCTTTGTGTTTGGCCAACAAATGAAAATTTACAAATATATATATATATTTTTTTTTTTTTTTTATACCTCGTCGCTGTCTCCCGCGTTTGCGAGGTAGCGCAAGGAAACAGACGAAAGAAATGGCCCAACCCCCCCCATACACATGTACATACACACGTCCACACACGCAAATATACATACCTACACAGCTTTCCATGGTTTACCCCGGACGCTTCACATGCCCTGATTCAATCCACTGACAGCACGTCAACCCCTGTATACCACATCGCTCCAATTCACTCTATTCCTTGCCCTCCTTTCACCCTCCTGCATGTTCAGGCCCCGATCACACAAAATCCTTTTCACTCCATCTTTCCACCTCCAATTTGGTCTCCCTCTTCTCCTCGTTCCCTCCACCTCCGACACATATATCCTCTTGGCCAATCTTTCCTCACTCATTCTCTCCATGTGCCCAAACCATTTCAAAACACCCTCTTCTGCTCTCTCAACCACGCTCTTTTTATTTCCACACATCTCTCTTACCCTTACGTTACTTACTCGATCAAACCACCTCACACCACACATTGTCCTCAAACATCTCATTTCCAGCACATCCATCCTCCTGCGAACAACTCTATCCATAGCCCACGCCTCGCAACCATACAACATTGTTGGAACCACTATTCCTTCAAACATACCCATTTTTGCTTTCCGGGATAATGTTCTCGACTTCCACACATTTTTCAAGGCTCCCAAAATTTTCGCCCCCTCCCCCACCCTATGATCCACTTCCGCTTCCATGGTTCCATCCGCTGACAGATCCACTCCCAGATATCTAAAACACTTCACTTCCTCCAGTTTTTCTCCATTCAAACTCACCTCCCAGTTGACTTGACCCTCAACCCTACTGTACCTAATAACCTTGCTCTTATTCACATTTACTCTTAACTTTCTTCTTCCACACACTTTACCAAACTCCGTCACCAGCTTCTGCAGTTTCTCACATGAATCCGCCACCAGCGCTGTATCATCAGCGAACAACAGCTGACTCACTTCCCAAGCTCTCTCATCCCCAACAGACTTCATACTTGCCCCTCTTTCCAAGACTCTTGCATTTACCTCCCTAACAACCCCATCCATAAACAAATTAAACAACCATGGAGACATCACACACCCCTGCCGCAAACCTACATTCACTGAGAACCAATCACTTTCCTCTCTTCCTACACGTACACATGCCTTACATCCTCGATAAAAACTTTTCACTGCTTCTAACAACTTGCCTCCCACACCATATATTCTTAATACCTTCCACAGAGCATCTCTATCAACTCTATCATATGCCTTCTCCAGATCCATAAATGCTACATACAAATCCATTTGCTTTTCTAAGTATTTCTCACACACATTCTTCAAAGCAAACACCTGATCCACACATCCTCTACCACTTCTGAAACCACACTGCTCTTCCCCAATCTGATATATATATATATATATATATATATATATATATATATATATATATATATATATATATATATATATATATATATATATATATATATTATCCCTGGGGATAGGGGAGAAAGAATACTTCCCACGTATTCCCTGCGTGTCGTAGAAGGCGACTAAAAGGGGAGGGAGCGAGGGGCTGGAAATCCTCCCCTCTCAATTTATTTTAATTTTCCAAAAGAAGGAACAGAGAAGGGGGCCAGGTGAGGATATTCCCTCAGTGGCCCAGTTCTCTGTTCTTAACGCTACCTCGCTAACGCGGGAAATGGCGAATAGTTTGAAAAAAAAAGAAAAAAAAAAAATATATATATATATATATATATATATATATATATATATATATATATAACTTACCCACAGCCGTTTAGGGCTCACTTCTTTACCTTCTTTCACACATTTCCACAACTTCTTCAGTAGAAGTGCTACCCCTTCCTTAGCAGTCGCTCTCGCACTAACCCCCGCATGTATTTCCCTTTTCCCCTTGAGCTTTTGTTAGATGCGGAGGGATTCTCCCAGTAGGTTCTTTGATGCTCGTTGCCTGTCATTAGTGTGCCATTGTAAATAATGATGCTTTGAGGGCTATGTAAGGCTTTTTTTCTCTCTCATTTTCTGTCAGATTTTGACAACAGCACTTTTGGTCTATCTCTGTGTCTTGTCTTCTTCTCTTTCTTTCTTTTCTAAGGTTTATATATTATAAGGTTATCTATTTTTTTCGTGTGTGATTCTATTGCCACCCTGTAAATGGTGACTGAAGACCCTCCCTTTCACATGCTTCTGCACAGCCTGCCCCCCCCCCCCCCTCTCTCTCTCTCTCTCTCTCTCTCTCTCTCTCTCTCTCTCTCTCTCTCTCTCTCTCTCTCTCTCTCTCTCTCTCTCCCTCTCGTCACAAGCTTCCTCCCATTAAATTGAAAGTCTTCGTCGAGCGTCACTCCCTCACCCTCTTAATTCTTCTCCATCAACAGTCGAAACATTCCCCATTAGTCAAGCCAAGCACACATTCCTCTGTCCCTCCCTTCTCTTCCCTTATCCTCACATTCCCCCTTCCCCCTGCGTCCTTGCCCCTTCCATCTTCCCTTTCATCCCCATTCTTCTTATCCACCCTAATTCCACCTCTACCATTATCGTCTCCCCTTCCTCACTCATACGTTACATCACTTGTTCTCGACTGTACGCCCTTGCATTATCAGCTGGAAGCACCCTGTAGATAAGCACACACACACACACACACACACACACACACACACACACACACACACACCACCGTATGCTTGGACTGCGACTTTAACCGGTGGAGCGAACGGAGGCATTACCTTCTTCACAAAAGCCTTCTAGGGACCGCCATTACCTGTCCTAACGATTCATTTGCAAACATGTGCTGTCCTCGAGGGCTTCACCCTCCCCTGAACAGCCGATCAGGTTTTTCCATCCTATTGAAATTTTCCTCTCTTGACCTTCTCCATATCCCTATAGGTCGGCCTCGCCCAAAAGTATTACTAGTTGTCCCACCAGGAAGACAATTGCGTAGCCTCCTCCTATTTTGAGAACTTTTCCATGTCCTCTTCTGCAGATCTTTCCAGTGACCTTTCTGTATCCTGCCTTACGTACGTAGGTCTTCCTGTCACCATTCTTGGCTTTCCTGTCGAGGAAGATCTCTTTTAAAACTTAGGAATTGATTTCTTCTTTAAGGAAGATCACTATAGAAAACAGTTTCCCCGCTAAGGAAGATTTCTTTAGAGCTGTCTTCCTCTTTAGGAAGATCTCTTTAGAACTAGCTTCTTCTCGAGAAAGATATCTTTAGAACCCGCTTTTTCTCGAGAAAGATATCTTTAGAACTAATTTCCTCTCGAGGAGATATCCTCATAAGCTATCCATTAGTTCTAGAATTATCTGTTCACTTTATCGATCGTCTGTTAACGATGTTCACATTGGGTGGGACAGGGCTGTTCCTTTAGCATGCTATGCGAACTCGGATGAGCTCGATGCAGTGTGAACATTGAGGATTAGATTCTTAGACTTACGTTTGATTGCCATACCTATAAAGCCTTTGATTTTTTTTTTTACTTGCCTTTTTGCTCTTTTTACACACTGCTTGCTTGGCTGTAGGTCATGAGAGATTAGATAAACGTCTTTTATCTCATTTACCTCAGCGTCTTTTATCTCATTTACCTCATTTCCGTAGTTCATCAGAATTCATAGTCTTACAGTCTTGTCTGGAAAAAGATTTTCCTTATGTTTACCATCTTCGGACATCAAGCTGATTTTTTACGTACCTGAAATAAATGTTCGCGAAATTCGAATTTATATTTTGAACAGCCTCGACATTCTTTTAGTTTACGCTTAAGAATAACTTCAGTTAATAGCACAATGCCACTGCTTTACTTTGATTTCTTTGCCACTCTTGAAGAAGGTGCACCTTTCCATCAAACCAAGATTTAAAGGTATTGATTAAATCATAACTTTCTTCTCTTGCACTTGTCTCTGACTGAATTATCTTTTTTCATACACTTTTTTCATACACATAGCATGTTGCAGTAAATGATTGTGCAATGTCGCGAGAATCGCTTACGGATCTCCAAGAATGGGCCGATCCAGAGTTTAACTCATCCTCTCACCCGGAGATTACTGTGTAACATCCATTTGATTAACGTTCGTCTAGATCAACGAGATGTAACACGTCCCTTTTGCAGATTAACGATAGAGTTGCGACATATCATCCCCCATCCTGAAGTGGAGGAAATAACATGGTCACAAGATGTCGCTTGTCTGTAAAAGTATCATCTTGGTATGTGGTTGGTTCATCCAGGGGACACTCCGCCAGGCCAGCTATTAACTCGAAGTATCGATTGCCTAGACATTCCGGTAATTCGGTAAACGTGTATTCGAAGATCTTTGAACAGCCTTTTTCTCCTTTTTCTTCTTCTCCACGTCACCGTGATGATGGGTGTGAGGCATGTTATCTCGGTTGTGTACATCTCGGTCGGCCCGTCAGTCATGTAATTTTGAGCTCATTTTTTGCGACAAAAAAGTGGGCGAGTTTATGGTACAGTTCAACTCATCCTACAAGCGATGGGGATAGATAAGATACAGGATGCATGAAAGGTTCAGAGAAATGGGCCTCAACAATTCTCTTATATAACGTTACATTTTGATTAACGTATGTTAACTAGGCAAAGTTAGGATACTTCTCACATTTTCATCATGGACGAGTTGCTTACATACATGTTGTAATGTCAGGTACGAGGCGTGTGTGAAAACACAGAATTTACAACCGTCGTGTACACAGTGTTGGAAGGTGTGAGAGTAGCCCTTACTCACCAAAAGTTAACACCCTGTCTGCTCTGTATCAACGGCCCGTCATGTCTGCCAGCACCGTGTCAGGCAAGGCCTGAGGATTTCCCCTTACACTAGTGTGATCACCTCAACCCGTGACCATGAGTAATCAAAGACCGCCTACCTACGCCTCGGCCGTGAGCGGTTCCATCGCCCTCCGTCTTAGACCGTGTTTGGCATTCTAGTATTCGTCATGTTCCCGTCTTAAAACAAATTGGTTAATAACTAGATGATTGCTGAGAGTTAGAGTAGAAGGCTTATTATTACATTGAAAGGAAATTTCGTATATGGGTTAATGAATAAAGACGTCATTCACCCCACTCCGTTTATTCAGTAATGAAATACAATCGGGTTATTGAATTTTGCTGAATATCTTCAATAATCCTCCGTAAAGTCATTCAGCTGACTTGGCGTCATGCAAAGATTCTTTAGTCTGGAAAAAGGACATTCACCACAGTTCTATTTTGATAATATCCAGTCGACCGATAGATATTCCATTTGTCAGTCTTTTACATTATTTGCCAGTCCTTCTCAGAATCTGTTATTCCTTGTCGAATCGTACCAGTAGTTAGTTGAATCCTCTTGCCAGCACGAGCTGGCACTTGTGATCCTTGCCAGGCCTTTCTTGTTTAATTCTTGTTAGTCCTTTGCCTGTACTTACCATTACTTGTTAATCCTTGCAAGTCCATGCTATTTCTTGCCGTTGGGTTCCCTTTGGGTCCGCAGTAGCTATCATCTTGCTTTCCATGCATTTCCCAGAGCTCCATTTATTCTGAGCACAGTGGAAGCTTTTCGAGGAATAAGCTATAACCCTCCACTTAGTAGAAGTCTTCTCTCTTGCACACTCACTGGGTAAACCCTTCGTCTCCTCCCCACTATTACATCTGTCGTTAGTGAGTTTAGCAAACCTGGTCTTACACGAGGTACCCATGGGTTCCTCAGCTGCCGCTCTTTGTCCTTCATTGTTGACTCTGAGGGCTGGACGCGACCGGCTGGAAAGGTCAACTACATGCAGGAGATGAGGAGGAAATTTCTGAGTCATTATACGTCGCGTGGGGAAACAACAGCATTAAACAACCTTCGTCTCGGCTTGTTAGTGCAGACAAAGGCCTTGATTCTCCACAAGCAGGAAGAAGAAGGTTGCTTTTGACGGAACAAACTAGTGAAAAAGGGTTATTTGCATACAGTCTTTGTCCTGTTTATTCTGATCTTAACATATATTGTATTCATTAAGATTCTTATCATAAGTTGTCTTTGTAGAGAGTTGACGAAAAGGATAAATGCCGGGTCTCTGGATATCTTATGTTTGAGAGTTTTAGGTTACGATATGTCAGAACGTTAGACACATAGCCCCACTGGCGATGGTAGTGCTGATTTGCCACAACCAGAAATTAACGATAGTGAAGGATCGTCTTCACTAAGTATATTTTCGCAGCCGAGATACGTCAGTATAAAGTTCCTTAACGGTACAGAGAATACCGAGGATACGAAGAGATGCAGAGAGCAACAAACCCACTGGGTCCCTTCAAGTCGACCTGTGGGATTAAAAGAAATCAGAAACAGACAGAATGACCTTTTTTATATTTTTTTTGATTGTGGGGGTGCGGGGGAGGTGGTGGCTCTTCCGTGACTCATAACCAGTGTGAGTCACTGGCTGGGCGTGTCGTGTCGTGCACCCAGACCCTGAGATGCAGCACACACGTCATTAAGGCAGTACCCTGTATATCTGCTTCTATAATTGGTGTGAATCCGTGGCGAAGTGCCTCGTGTCGTGGTCCCGACCACAAGACGCACACGCGTCATTAAGGCAGTACACAGGAGCGGGGGAGGGAGCGTCGGGTATAATTATGACTCCTACCCCGTCACTCACCGACACTCTGTACCATAACAAAGGGAGTGTTGTAGGGTCGAGGGTAGTGAGCCAGCTGGTGTATGGCACCTGACGGAGGAGGAGCTTCAGTATTCGCCTCTGCGGTACATTCCCCCAGGTGTTTGTCAGAGTGACTGAGTGATGGAAAACAGGAAATTCATTCACTAAATGATAGAAAACGTGTCATACAAACAACGAGGTGTGCAGGGAATGAAAGGGAAACCACATTTATATATAGTTTCATTTGTTTGTTACGTCGTCAATTTAAAAGAAGGAAACAAATATGTGTTTTATGAGACCCAAGTTTCAGTAGAACAAGGTAGCTAGTAGTTACTCTAGAAATAAATACCGTCGAGAAATTAGCAACTTTTCGATACGAAAGTCTTAAGGATCTATTTTTTGTTTCATAGAAACAGTGTTATTCACCAAGGTTATTCACCCATATTGTACAAGATTATTAACTCATGCGTTGGGCGAAAAACGAAATTCATTCATTGATGATTTTTTTTCCATCGTCACATCAGCGACTATTGAAGCTTGTACAAGTCATCATTCAGTCACTGGTTATTCATGTATGTATAATTACCTTCGTGACCAATTTCTACGAAAGAGTCGTGATATTCCTCATGATCCTTCTGATGGTTTTTGCTGCCCTTTTAAAAGGCTGATCTGCTAGCAGGAAATTGTTGACTCTTTCCAAGTTCTTTTAAAGAAAATGTACTCATCCGTGCATTCATTTATCCATTTATCATTAAGTCTCTTCCTGGCACCACTGGTCCTGCCTGATGTGTACGTTGTACTGAGGGTATGCAGGGATGAAATGTGTGAGTTCCACAAATCAATAAAGACGGTACTTTGAAAGCAGGGGATGGAAGGGAGGATGGGACACTGAGTAAGGTCGTACAGTATCTTAGATTCATGTATGGTATATGCTGTGTGTGTGTGTGTGTGTGTGTGTGTGTGTGTGTGTGTGTGTGTGTATAATTACTTATTTTTTTTCATTTATTTGTAATGCATGTGGAGGGATTTTTAAACTCTCTACTAGCACTATACATTTTCTTAAATCTATGTATGACATATGCTATGTGTGTGTGTGTATATGTGTGTGTGTGTGTGTGTGTGTGTGTGTGTGTGTGTGTGTGTGTGTGTGTGTGCGTGTGTGTGTGTTTTACGTTTTTAAGCTTTTGCATGCTTATGTGTATTTACATGTGAATGAGTTTGTGCGTTCATGCACTGATTGTGTTGAATGATACATTCAACGTTTTGTAAATTGAAAGTTGTCAGAGTTCTCTGTGTGTTACTGAACGTCATGTGGCCACACGAAAAGAGAGATGCATAATCAACGTAACCGAGAAACGTATTGACTTTGTCGTATTAATTGCGAGTGATCATGAAGTTTCCAGGTTCCATCTCTCACTGGAAAAAAGAAAAGAATATAGGAAATTTTTCTTGAAAGAATGATTACATCTTTGGGCTGTTAACAGCTGAAGTCATATTTCAGAGGTAACTCCAGGTTTAAGAACATAAAAAAAAAAGAGTTGAGCGTATCTTTCACCACAATCATTGCATGAACGCACAAACTCATTCACATGTAAGTACACATAAGCATGCAAATGCTTAAATCCGTAAAGCACACACACACACACACACACACACACACACACACACACACACACACACACACATACATACAGGCACATGTACCTACGTGGTGTAGTTGTTAGCATCACTAACCTTCACGCATGCGCGGGCCGCCTCGGATCAAACCCGCACAGGTTCGAATCCTGGTCGCTGCAGCCGGTCTACATTCCACCGAGCTGGTCCATCCTTCCCTAGGAGGTTGTCGATAGAATGGGTACCTGGCATGAGGTTGGTGTGTGTGTGTGTGTGTGTGTGTGTGTGTGTGTGTATGTGCATACAAAGGCATGGTACACATATACAAAGTTAAGAAGACGGGGCAACACAAGTGTGAAATTGTTTCCTCATAAAACACAAATAGTAATCACACACACACACACACACACACACACACACACACATGAACCTGCCTGGGTTCGAGTCCTGGGCGTGGCAATTGGTCCACAGTCAACCCAGCTGTTTATCCTCCCCTTCTGGCCTGCTCTGTGTGTATGTGTGTGTGTGTGTGTGTACATGCAAAAGTAAAACACACTGTGCGTGTACAAGGTGAGGACACGGGTAATACAAGGGTAAAACTCTCTCCTAGTAAAACACAGCTCGTAACCACACACATGCATATCTCTAATGCTAGAGGCGCGCCGCACACGTATGATATGCCGTTTGGCACATAAATTTCCGGGAGTCTCATATTTACACCTTCAACGTATAATCCACAAATTAAGGATGAAAAAAGGGGGAACGTATATCATCAAACAATAACAAAGCAAGAAAGCAAACTGATGAAGAGAAATGAAACTGCTTTATGTTGTGTGTATCATTGTATAAAAGTAGTTAGATCAAAAAAGATAAGAATGAATCGAAGAAATTATTTAATCATGATTTTTTTTAAGATAAGACTCATAAATCTAAAATACTATCGTCTCTTTTTGATAACGAAAGCTAATTTGCTACTGTCCATAGCTGCTGTATTGTACGATGAAGTATAATGTTCCAGACAATGAAAGCTATGTTTCTACTGCGCCTAGCTGCAAACATTTGACAACGTACAAAAGCTAGAGTTCCTGACAAAGAAAGCTATCAAGCTCTTGGGCTTCGGTTGTTGTTGTTGTTGTTGTTGTTGTTGGTAACATGTATAAAAGCTAAAACTCCCAACAAAGAAAGCTCGCAGTGTTACTCTGCTTAGGTCCGGCTGCTGATGAAATATTGAGAGTACTGCATTATGTTGTGGCAAATTATTCAAAAGTCAACCCCAGGGTAATCCGATTACATGTTACAGCCAAGTGTGATTTCCTCTGAACGGCGAAACTGAATAGTATTGGCAAGGAACGCTACCACAGACAAGGTGTTACGGAGAGCATGAGGAATATCATGAAAATCCCAAAATGGAAATCATCATTTGCTTCTACCTGTGTAATACAGTGTTCAGACCTCAGGCACTACGGAACGACCGTTGAACACGACGGTTCTACCCTCGAGTACGACGGTACAATCGTTGAACACGTCGGTACGACGCTTGAATGCGACGATACGACGCTTGCTAACGTCGGTACGACGCTTGAGCACGATGGTACAATCCTTGAACACGTCGGTACGACGCTTGAGCACGATGGTACAATCCTTGAACACGTCGCTACGACGGTTGAACACGTCGGTACGACGCTTGAGCACGACGGTACAATCCTTGAACACGTCGCTACGACGCTCGAACACGTCGCTACGACGATTGAGCACGACGATACAACGTTTGCTGGCCATGGAGATGGTCCGACTCTATTGAGCGTGAGGACATGACCCGAACCCGACAGTACGACTCTTGAGCACAATAATGGCGATCCTTGAACAGGACGGTACGTCTCTTGAATATGATGGCCTGGGCTTTCGCCTAAAACCTGTCGACGTAGGGAATTATTCAGTTGGTACTACACCACTTTGTCGTTGTCGCCAAAGCTTTCTGTATTTCTCTGGTCTGTATTACAGTCGGTGATCACGAGGCTGCTGGCACACTGGGAAGCATTACTGAGTGTCGTAATGGATGTTGTACACGTTCTGGTGATTAACATCTCAAACCACTCCGTCTTTGCCATCGTGAACTGAAACGTAGCGGGTTATTGTACGGTGCACGTCATTCTTATTAGAACAGTCAGTCTGTCGTCCGAGAATTCTGGTAAGAGAGAGAGAGAGAGAGAGAGAGAGAGAGAGAGAGAGAGAGAGAGAGAGAGAGAGAGAGAGAGAGAGAGATTTGAAGATATTATCATGCTCGGAATACTGAGCTCTCGTATCTCGTACTTTATCTTGAATTCATTTGGAAAATTCATGGTTAATGATTTGACTAAGAGGATTTTCCTTTTACTTTTTCATGTCGATTTTTTTTTCTCCTGTAGTTGGATGAATGTTTAGCAATATTCGTCACTGAAAACTGTACACTTTCTCGTCTATTTGTTTATACGAGTTTTAAGTTCACTTGCGTATGGCAGATCTTACTGTTTGTCACCGCTGCCGGGTACTGACATATTTCCTCTTCTACAGGGCTGTTGGAAATACGTGATATGATTCGCGCCACATGTGGCTGGGTCTGACCGTAAACGTTTCGGTGTTGACACATTCCAGCGTTCCCAGAAACGTTTCTCTATCATGTAGTCAGAGTTCGTGACGAGAGGTTTTTCGCCCAGTGTGTTGAAGCGAGTGTCACAGACACAAAGGAAATAGATGGAGGTCATCACCATGTTGTATCGTCATATTAAGTAGAAAAGTACGGCATTTTTTTTTTGTGACGGTCTGGCAATTGAGCACGACGGTGCAATCCTCGCGTAATGATCCTTAAACGCGACGGAACGAGGATTATGGGTCGGGTCAAGTGTTACGCCAACATATCCAAGGGCCGTGACGTCATGCTCAAGGGGTCAAACGTCACTCCATCGTACCTTTGTGCTCGCTCGAGGGTCGTACCGTCGTGCTCATGGGTCTAATATGGGACGTCTGTTTCCGTGGAATCTTCGCCATTAACCGAGGCAATTGACAGGCTAGCAGCTGTGTGACACAGTGGTCCTCATCCATGTAGGGAGCAACATCCTAGTGGCATAGTACCTGGTTCAGTTCGAGTCTGCAGGCAGTCCTTAAGACAGCTGTCCGAATTTAGCTTTTTTCATTGCTTTTCAAGGAGCAGCTCTGCCTAAGGTAGCGATCGGTTTTTCCTAAGAGATTGAATTTGTGAATTGGGTTAGAAATACAAAGATATGGAGTACTTCAATTACAGTGGAAGCATGGTAACGAGAATGATGTTTATAATCAGAAGGGAGTAATTTTTACGATAGTGTGGTGTAGACGCTGCGTTGCACAACTGATAAGGTATGGCTTTGATCTTACAGTTTTGCCTAAGGTCTTGTAACGAATTAGCAGGCGGAAATATTGTAGAGTTACAGACAGGCCTCTAGACATCCACACACACGCACACACACACACACACACGCACGCACGCACGCACGCACGCACGCACGCACGCCTGCACGCACGCACGCACGCACGCACACACACACACACTAGCTTAAGCCAGGTACTCACTCTATCAACCAACCCCCTAAGGGAGGATAAACGTCTAAGTGGAAGATGAACGTCTAAGTGGAAGGTGTACCGGCTGCTTCGACCAGGATTCGAGCATATGCGAGTTTGATCTCAGGTGGCCCTTGCATGTTTGACGGTCAGGAAGGCTAACCACTACACCACGAAGTGGTATGTGTGTGTGTGTGTGTGTGTGTGAAAACACAGAGGAGGAAACACGTGGTACATGTATACAGAATTAACAAACTGGGCAACCTAAGTGTTGAGCTCTTTCTCCATAAACACACAAAGTGTAATTACAAATAGTAATCACATGCACAAGAAAGTAATTCACAAGGTATGTACTACGAACAAACATTACCTCCTGGTTAATCTTCAGCAACTGAGACAGTCAGACGTCAGTCAGCAGTATGGAAAACTGAGAGTTGAGCGGCTTGAACAAGGTGATTCGCTCGTTCCCAGAATCACCTCTCCATTGTATAGGAAACTTATTAACGACTGCTTCCCCAGCATCTGCCAGAGACGTCCCCACCTTGACACCCTCCGCCTCTTAGCCTTCCTTCCTCCCTGAAATCAGTTCATGAACCTGAGGTTTCTAGGCGGTTACATGTGGACAATCACATGTTTACCAAATGGCGTCCTAGCTTCGTCTCTTCGATGTATATCAACTGACTTATATTTCTCTCTTGTGTCTCCCCTGATGATGTGATTATTACACGAAAGTGCACTTGGGAACTTATCGTGTTTCATGTTCCCCGTGGACTCATAGGAATATATATATATATATATATATTTTTCTTTTTTTTTCAAACTATTCGCCATTTCCCGCGTTAGCGAGGTAGCGTTAAGAACAGAGAACTGGGCCTTTGAGGGAATATCCTCACCTGGCCCCTTCTCTGTTCCTTCTTTTGGAAAATAAAAAAAAAAAAATGAGAGGGGAGGATTTCCAGCCCCCCGCTCCCTCCCCTTTTAGTTGCCCTCTACGACACGCAGGGAATACGTGGGAAGTACTCTTTCTCCCCCATCCCCAGGGATAAATATATATATATATATATATATATATATATATATATATATATATATATATATATATATATATAACGTAGTAGCCTAGCTTCCTTCAATAATTTCTGTTACTATACATAGAGGGGTGAATTGAAAGATACCATCCTCTACATTTGGTGTGAATTGATGCCCTGATCCTTAGCCAAAGTACCAACAGGCAGAGATGAAGCGTCCCTGTCAGGTACGTTGTTGAGGCCAACACGGGTCCAGTAATAAAAGGGTGGTCCAAGGGAGAAGCAGGTCTTTTTCTTCATGACTGGGCCTTCAGTCCAATACATCATATAGAAGTTACACATCTCATCCTCATTCGTGGAGCCAATCCTGGTGGTACGGTCTCGCTTGCTCTCCATAGTGCAACGCGCAGCCACAGTATCGCCTTTGTGAAAAACGAGATCATTCTCAACAGGGTAGAACATCTGGGGCAACTGTGGGTCTTTCTTACCAATCAATCAATATATATATATATATATATATATATATATATATATATATATATGGTAAATTATATGGGAGGGTATTGATTGAGAGGGTGAAGGCATGTACAGAGCATCAGATTGGGGAAGAGCAGTGTGGTTTCAGAAGTGGTAGAGGATGTGTGGATCAGGTGTTTGCTTTGAAGAGTGTATGTGAGAAATACTTAGAAAAGCAAATGGATTTGTATGTAGCATTTATGGATCTGGAGAAGGCATATGATAGAGTTGATAGAGATGCTCTGTGGAAGGTATTAAGAATATATGGTGTGGGAGGCAAGTTGTTAGAAGCAGTGAAAAGTTTTTATCGAGGATGTAAGGCATGTGTACGTGTAGGAAGAGAGGAAAGTGATTGGTTCTCAGTGAATGTAGGTTTGCGGCAGGGGTGTGTGATGTCTCCATGGTTGTTTAATTTGTTTATGGATGGGGTTGTTAGGGAGGTGAATGCAAGAGTTTTGGAAAAAGGGGCAAGTATGAAGTCTGTTGTGGATGAGAGAGCTTGGGAAGTAGTCAGTTGTTGTTCGCTGATGGCTGATTCATGTGAGAAACTACAGAAGCTGGTGACTGAGTTTGGTAAAGTGTGTGAAAGAAGAAAGTTAAGAGTAAATGTGAATAAGAGCAGGGTTATTAGGTACAGTAGGGTTGAGGGTCAAGTCAATTGGGAGGTAATTTTGAATGGAGAAAAACTGGAGGAAGTGAAGTGTTTTAGATATCTGGGAGTGGATCTGGCAGTGGATGGAACCATGGAAGCGGAAGTGAATCATAGCGTGGGGGAGGGGGCGAAAATCCTGGGAGCCTTGAAGAATGTTTGGAAGTCGAGAACATTATCTCGGAAAGCAAAAATGGGTATGTTTGAAGGAATAGTGGTTCCAACAATGTTGTATGGTTGCGAGGCGTGGGCTATGGATAGAGTTGTGCGCAGGAGGGTGGATGTGCTGGAAATGAGATGTTTAAGGACAATGTGTGGTGTGAGGTGGTTTGATCGAGTAAGTAATGTAAGGGTAAGAGAGATGTGTGGAAATAAAAAGAGCGTGGTTGAGAGAGCAGAAGAGGGTGTTTTGAAATGGTTTGGGCACATGGAGAGAATGAGTGAGGAAAGATTGACCAAGAGGATATATGTGTCGGAGGTGGAGGGAACGAGGAGAAGTGGGAGACCAAATTGGAGGTGGAAAGATGGAGTGAAAAAGATTTTGAGTGATCGGGGCCTGAACATGCAGGAGGGTGAAAGGCGGGCAAGGAATAGA
Organism: Panulirus ornatus; assembly: GCF_036320965.1. Classification (NCBI taxonomy): domain Eukaryota; kingdom Metazoa; phylum Arthropoda; class Malacostraca; order Decapoda; family Palinuridae; genus Panulirus; species Panulirus ornatus. The sequence continues at coordinate 18,927,514 of NC_092236.1, read as the reverse complement.
GTGAATTGGATCGATGTGGTATACCGGGGTTGACGTACTGTCAGCAGATTGAATCAGGGGATGTGAAGCGTCTGGGGTAAACCATGGAAAGCTGTGTGGGGCCTGGATGTGGAAAGGGAGCTGTGGTTTCGGGCATTATTGCATGACAGCTAGAGTCTGAGTGTGAACGAATGAGGCCTTTGTTGTCTTTTCCTAGCGCTACCCCGCACACATGAGGGGGAGGGGGATGGTATTCCATGTGTGGCGAGGTGGCGATGGGAATGAATAAAGGCAGACAGTGTAAATTGTGTGCATGGGTATATATGTATTTGTCTGTGTGTGTATATGTATATGTACATTGAGATGTATAGGTATGTATATTTGCGTGTGTGGACGTGTGTGTATATACATGTGTATGGGGGTGGGTTTGGCCATTTCTTTCGTCTGTTTCCTTGCGCTACCTCGCAAACGCGGGAGACAGCGACAAAGCAAAATAATAATAATAATAATAAATATAT